>NW_026263136.1:0-300000 GCF_947179515.1 Apodemus sylvaticus | reverse complement strand
CACGTTTTATGGAAATCTCGCATCGTGCTAAATTATCTTGTTTTTCCTAAACAACACATTGTAACTCGAAAAGCTTTGGCGATGCATGTTTGCTTAAGCGTGTCCCCTCAAAAGAGAACGCACAGGAGAGTTTTCCCTCGAAATAATATGTAAGATTACCATGTTATAAGGAAATACAGTGTTGCAGATTAAAGACAAATAAGTACGTATTGGAAACACTTTACGAGAAGAAATAATGCATCGTACAAAATTAGCTTGTATCTCCTAAACAACACGTGGTAACTTGAAAGGATTTGGTGTGGCGTGTACGTCTAAACGTGTAGCCTCAAAAGAGAACCCACAGGAGAATTTTCTTTATTCAAAATTTTTCAGAAAACCACGTTTTAAGGAAATCCCGCATCGTGCGAAATCATCTTCTTTTTCCTAAACAACATGTTGTAACTCGAAAAGCTATGGTGTTGCGTGTATGTGTAAGCGTGGAGCCTCAAAAGAGAAGGCACTGGAGAGTTTTCTCTCCAAAGAATATGTAAGAATACCACGTTATAAGGAAATACAATTTTGCAGAGTAAAGACAAATAAGTACATATTGGAAAAAAATTTACGAGAAGAAATAACGCATCTTATAAAATTAGCTTGTATCTCCTAAACAACAGGTTGTAACTCGAAAGGATTTGGTGTGACGTGTACGTCTAAAAGTGTAGCCTCAAACGAGAACCCACAGGAGAATTTTCTTTCATAAAAATTTGTCAGAAACCACGTTTTAAGGAAATCTCGCATCGTGGGAAATTATCTTGTTTTTCCTAAACAACACATTGTAACTCGAAAAGCTTTGGTGTTGCGTGTATTTCTAAGCGTGTAGCCTCAAAAGAGAACTCACAGGAGAGGTTTCTCTCGAAAGAATATGTAAGAATACCACGTTATAAGGAAATAAAGTGTTGCAGAGTAAAGACAACTACATACATATTGGAAACACTTTAAGAGAAGAAATAACACATCGTACAAAATTAGCTTGTATCTCCTAAACAACACGTTTTAACTCGAAAAGATTTGGTGTGGCTCGTACCTCTACACGTGTAGCCTCAAAAGAGAACCCACAGGATAACTTTCTATCGTCAAAATTTTTCAGACAACCACGTTTTATGGAAATCTCGCATTGTGCGAAATTATCTTGTTTTTCCTAAACGACACATTGTAACTCGAAAAGCTTTGGCGTTGCGTGTATGTCTAAGCGTGTAGCCTCTAAAGAGAACGCACAGGAGAGTTTTCTCTCGAAAGAATATGTAAGAATACAACGTTATAAGGAAATACAGTGTTGTAGAGAAAAGACAAATAAGTACGTATTGGAAATCTTTACGAGCAGAAGTAACGCATCTTACAAAATTAGCTTGTATCTCCGAAACAACACGTGGTAACTCGAAAAGATTTGGTGTGCCGTGTACGTCTAAACGTGTAGCCTCAAAAGAGAACCCACAGGAGAATTTTCGTTCGTCAAAATTTGTCAGAAAACCACGTTTTAAGGAAATCCCGCATCGTGCAAAATTATCTTGTTTTTCCTAAACAACACGTTGTAACTAGAAAAGCTTTGGTGTTGCGTGTATGTCTAAGCGTGCAGCCTCAAAAGAGAATGCACAGGAGAGTTTTCTCTCGAAAGAATATGTAAGAATACCATGTTATAAGGAAACATATTGCTGCAGAGTAAAGACATACGTACTTATTGGAAACACATTATGAGAAGAAATAACGCATGGTACAAAATTAGCTTGTATCTCCAAAACAACACGTGGCAACTCAAAAAGATTTGGTGTGGCGTGTACGTCTGAACGTGTAGCCTCAAAAGAGAACCCACAGGAGAATTTTCTTACGTCAAAATTTGTCAGAAAACCACGTTTTAAGGAAATCCCGCATCGGACGAAATTATCTTGTTTTTCCTAATCAACACGTTGTAACTCGAAAAGTTTTGGTGTTGCGTGTATGTCTAAGCATGTAGCCTCCAAAGAGAACGAACAGGATAGTTTTCTCTCAAAAGAATATGTAAGAATACCACGTGATAAGGAAATACAGTGTTGCAGAGTAAAGACAAATACATACTTTTTGGAAACACTTAAACTTTACGAGTAGAAATAACACATAGTACAAAATTAGCTTGTATCTCCTAAACAACACGTTATAACTCGAAAGGATTTGGTGTGGCTTGTACATCTAAACGTGGACCCTCAAAAGAGAACCCACAGGACAATATTCTTTCGTCAAAATTTGTCAGATAACCACGTTTTAAGGAAATCCCGCATCATGCGTAATTATCTTGTTTTTCCTAAACAACACGTTGTAACTCGAAAAGCTTTGGTTTTGCGTGTATGTCTAAGCATGTAGCCTCCAAAGAGAACGCACAGGAGAGTTTTCTCTCGAAAGAATATGTAAGAATACCACGTTATAAAGAAATACAGTGCTGCAGAGTAAAGGCAACTACATACGTATTGGAGACACTTAAACTTTACGAGAAGAAATAACGCATCATAAAAATATTAGCTTGTATCTCCTAAACAACACGTTGAAATTCAAGAAGATTTGGTGTGGCGTGTACAACTAAACGTGTAGCCTCAAAAGAGAACCCACAGGAGAATTTTCTTTGGTCAAAATTTGTCAGAAAACCACGTTTTAAGGAAATCCCGCATCGTGGGAAATTATCTTGTTCTTCCTAAACAACACGTTGTAACTCGAAAAGCGTTGGTGTTGCGTATATCTCTAAGCGTGTAGCCTCAAATGAGAACGCACAGGAGAGTTTTCTCTTGAAAGAATATGTAAGAATACCACGTTATAAGGAAATACAGTGTTGCAGAATAAAGACATATACTAACTTATTGGAAAAACTTTAGGAGAAGAAATAACGCATCGTACAAAATTAGCTTGTATCTCCTAAACAACACGTTGTAACTTAAAAAGATTTGGTGTGGCCTGTACGTCTAAACGTGTAGCCTCAAAAGAGAACCCATAGAGGAATTTTCCTTAATCAAAATTTGTCAGGAAACCACTTATTAAGGAAATCCCGCATCGTGCGTAATTATCTTGTTTTTCCTAAACAACGCGTTGTAACTCGAAAAGCTTTGGTGTTGCGTGTCCGTCTAAGTGCGTAGCCTCAAAGGGGAACGCACAGGAGAGTTTTCTCTTGAAAGAATATGTAAGAATACCACGTTATAAGGAAATACAGTGTTGCAGAGTATAGACAAATACGTACTTATTGGAAACACTTTAGGAGAAGAAATAAAGCATCATGCAAAATTAGCTTGTATCTCCTAAACAACACGTTGTAACTGGAAAAGATTTGGTGTGGTGTGTATGTCTAAACGTGTAGCCTCAAAAGAGAACCCACAGGAGAGTTTTCTTTGGTCATAATTTGTCAAAAACCACGTTTTACGGAAATCCCGCATCGTGCGAAAATATCTTGTTTTTCCTAAACAACACGTTGTAACTCGAAAAGCTTTGGTGTTGCGTGTATTTCTAATCGTGTAGCCTCAAAAGAGAATGCACAGGAGAGTTTTCTCCCGAAAGAATATGTAGGAATACCACGTTATAAGGAAATACAGTGTTGCAGAGTAAAGACAAATACATACTTATTGGAAACACTTAAACTTTACGAGAAGAAATAACACATAGTACAAAATTAGCTTGTATCTCCTAAACAACACGTTATAACTCGAAAGGATTTGGTGTGGCGTGTACGTCTAAACGTGTACCCTCAAAAGAGAACCCACAGGAGAATTTTATCCTGTGCGTTCTCTTTTGAGGTTACACCCTTAGACATACACGCAACACCAATGCTTTTCGAGTTACAACGTGTTGTTTAGGAAAAACAAGATAATTTCGCACGATGCGAGATTCCCTTAAAACCTGGTTTCTGACAAATTTTGATGAAAGAAAATTCTCTTGTGGGTTCTCTGTTGAGCCTACACGTTTAGACGTACATGTCACAGCAAATCTTTTCGAGTTACAACGTGTTGTTTAGGAGATACAATCTAATTTTGGACGATGTGTTATTTCTTCTTGTAAAGTGTTTCCAATATGTACCTATTTGTCTTTACTCTGCAAAATTGTATTTCCTTATAACGTGGTATTCTTACATAATCTTTCAAGAGAAAATTCTCCTGTGCCTTCTCTTTTGAGGCTACACGCTTACACATACACGCAACACCAAAGCTTTTCGAGTTATGACATGTTGTTTAGGAAAAAGAAGATGATTTCGCACGATGCGGGATTTCCTTGAAACTTGGTTTTCTGAAAATTTTTGACGAAAGAAAATTCTCCTGTGGGGGCTCTTTTGAGGCTACATGTTTAGACGAACATGCCACACCAAATCTTTTCGAATTACAACGTGTTGTTTCGGAGATGCAAGCTAATTTTGTAGGATGCGTTACTTATTCTCGTAAAGTGTTTCTAATACGTACGTATTTGTCTTTACTCTGCAACACTGTATTGCCTTATAACGTTGTATTCTTACATATTCTTTCCAGAGAAAACTGTCTCGTGCTTTCCCTTTTGCAGCTACACACTTAGACAAACAGGCAACACCAAAGATTTTCGAGTTACAACGTGTTGTTTATGAAAAACAAGATAATTTCGCGCGATGCGGGATTTCCTTAAAATGTAGTTTTCTGAAAAATTTTGACCAAAGAAAATTCTTCAGTGGGTTTTCTTTTGAGGCTACATGTTTAGACGTACACGCCACACCAAATACTTTCGAGTTACCACGTGTTATTTAGGAGATACAAGCTAATTTTGTATGATGCATTATTTCTTCTCGTAAAGTGTTTCCAATATGTACGTATTTGTCTTTACTCTGAAACACTTTATTTCCTTATAACGTTGTATTCTTACATATTCTTTCTAGAAAGAACTCTACTGTGTGTTCTCTTTAGAGGCTACACGCTTAGACATACACGCAACGCCAAAGCTTTTCGAGTTACAATGTGTTGTTTAGGAAAAACAAGATAATTTCGCACGATTCGAGATTTCCATAAAACGTGGTTGTCTGAAAAATGTTGACGAAAGAAAGTTCTCCTGTGGGTTCTCTTTTGAGGCTACACATGTAGAGGTACGAGCCACACCAAATCTTTTCGAGTTACAATGTGTTGTTTAGGAGATACAAGCTAATTTTGTACGATGCATTATTTCTTCTCTTAAAGTGTTTCCAATAGTATTTGTCTTTACTCTGCAACACTGTATTTCCTTATAACGTGGTATTCTTACATATTCTTTCGAGAGAAAACTCTCCTGTGCGTTCTCTTTTGAGGCTACACGCTTAGACATACATGCAACACCAAAGCTTTTCGAGTTACAACGTGTTGTTTAGGAAAAACAAGATAATTTCCCACGATGCGAGATTTCCTTAAAACGTGGTTTCTGACAAATTTTGATGAAAGAAAATTCTCCTGTGGGTTCTCTTTTGAGGGTACACTTTTAGACGTACACGTCACACCAAATCTTTTCGAGTTACAACGTGTTGTTTAGGAGATACAAGCTAATTTTGTACGATGCGTTATTTCTTCTTGTAAAGTGTTTCCAATATGTACTTATTTGTCTTTACTCTGCAAAATTGTATTTCCGTATAACGTGGTATTCTTACATATTCTTTCAAGAGAAAACTCTCCTGTGCCTTTTCTTTTGAGTCTCCACGCTTACACATACACGCAACACCAATGCTTTTCAAGTTACAACATGTTGTTTAGGAAAAAGAAGATAATTTCACACGATGCGGGATTTCCTTAAAACGTGGTTTTTTGAAAAATTTTGAAGAAAGAAAATTCTCCTGTAGGTTCTCTTTTGAGGCTACATGTTTAGACGTACATGCCACACCAAATCTTTTCGAGTTACAACGTGTTGTTTAGGAGATACAAGCTAATTTTTTACAATGCGTTAATTCTTCTCGTAAAGTGTTTCCAATACATACGTATTTGTCTTTACTCTGCAACATTGTATTTCCTTATAACGTGGTATTCTTACCTATTCTTTCAAGAGAAAACTATCCTGTGCATTCTCTTTTGAGGTTACACACTTAGACATACACGCAACACCAAAGCTTTTTGAGTTATAACGTGTTATTTAGGAAAAACAAGATAATTTCGCAGGATGCGAGATTTCCTTAAAACGTGGTTTCTGACAAATTTTGATGAAAGAAAATTCTCTTGTGGGTTCCCTTTTGAGGCTACACGCTTAGACGTACACGTCACACCAAATCTTTTCGAGTTACAACGTGTTGTTTAGGAGATACAAGCTACTTTTTTACGATGCGTTATTTCTTCTTGTAAAGTGATTCCAATATGTACATATTTGTCTTTATTCTGCAAAATTGTATTTCCTTATAACGTGGTATTCTTATATAATCTTTCGAGAGAAAACTCTCCTGTGCCTTCTCTTTTGAGGCTCCATGGTTACACATACACGCAACACCAAAGCTTTTCGAGTTACAACATGTTGTTTAGGAAAAAGAAGATGATTTCGCACGATGCAGGATTTCCTTAAAACGTGGTTTTCTGAAAAATTTTGACGAAAGAAAATTCTCCTGTGGGTTATCTTTTGAGGCTACACGTTTAGACGTACACGGCACACCAAATCTTTTCGAGTTACCACGTGTTGTTTCGGAGATACAAGCTAATTTTGTAAGATGCGTTACTTCTGCTCGTAAAGTTTTCCAATACGTACTTATTTGTCTTTTCTCTACAACACTGTATTTGCTTATAACGTTGTATTCTTACATATTCTTTCGAGAGAAAACTCTCCTGTGCGTTCTCTTTAGAGGCTACACGCTTAGACATACACGCAACGCCAAAGCTTTTCGTGTTACAATGTGTCGTTTAGGAAAAACAAGATAATTTCGCACAATGCGAGATTTCCATAAAACGTGGTTGTCTGAAAAATTTTGACGAAAGAAAGTTATCCTGTGGGTTCTCTTTTGAGGCTACACGTGTAGAGGTACGAGCCACACCAAATCTTTTCGAGTTAAAACGTGTTGTTTAGGAGATACAAGCTAATTTTGTACGATGTGTTATTTCTTCTCTTAAAGTGTTTCCAATATGTATGTAGTTGTCTTTACTCTGCAACACTTTATTTCCTTATAACGTGGTATTCTTACATATTCTTTCGAGAGAAACCTCTCCTGTGCGTTCTCTTTTGAGGCTACACGCTTAGAAATACACGCAACACCAAAGCTTTTCGAGTTACAACGTGTTGTTTAGGAAAAACAAGATAATTTCCCACGATGCGAGATTTCCTTAAAACGTGGTTTCTGACAAATTTTTATGAAAGAAAATTCTCCTGTGGGTTCTCGTTTGAGGCTACACTTTTAGACGTACACGTCACACCAAATCCTTTCGAGTTACAACCTGTTGTTTAGGAGATACAAGCTAATTTTATAAGATGTGTTATTTCTTCTCGTAAATTTTTTTCCAATATGTACTTATTTGTCTTTACTCTGCAAAATTGTATTTCCTTATAACGTGGTATTCTTACATATTCTTTGGAGAGAAAACTCTCCAGTGCCTTCTCTTTTGAGGCTCCACGCTTACACATACACGCAACACCATAGCTTTTCGAGTTACAACATGTTGTTTAGGAAAAAGAAGATGATTTCACACGATGCGGGATTTCCTTAAAACGTGGTTTTCTGAAAAATTTTGAATAAAGAAAATTCTCCTGTGGGTTCTCTTTTGAGGCTACACGTTTAGACGTACACGCCACACCAAATCCTTTCAAGTTACCACGTGTTGTTTAGGAGATACAAGCTAATTTTGTACGATGCATTATTTCTTCTCGTAAAGTGTTTCCAATACGTACTTATTTGTCTTTAATCTGCAACACTGTATTTCCTTATAACATGGTAATCTTACATATTATTTCGAGAGAAAACTCTCCTGTGCGTTCTCTTTTGAGGGGACACGCTTAAGCAAACATGCATCGCCAAAGCTTTTCGAGTTACAATGTGTTGTTTAGGAAAAACAAGATAATTTAGCACGATGCGAGATTTCCATAAAACGTGGTTTTCTGAAAAATTTTGACGAAAGAAAGTTCTCCTGTGGGTTCTCTTTTGAGGCTACACGTGTAGAGGTACGAGCCACACCAAATCTTTTCGAATTACAACGTGTTGTTTAGGAGATATAAGCTAATTTTTTACTATGCGTTAATTCTTCTCGTAAAGTGTTTCCAATAAGTACATATTTGTCTTTACACTGCAACATTATATTTCCTTATAACGTGGTATTCTTACATATTCCTTCGAGAGAAAACTATCCTGTGCGTTCCCTTTTGAGGCTACACACTTAGACATACAGGCAACACCAAAGCTTTTCGAGTTACAACGTGTTGTTTATGGAAAACAAGATAATTTTGCACGATGCGGGATTTCCTTAAAACGTGGTTTTCTGAAAAATTTTGACGAAAGAAAATTCTCCTGTGGCTTCTCTTTTGAGGCTACACGTTTAGACATGCACACCACACCAAATCCTTTCGAGTTACAACGTGTTGTTTAAGAGATACAAGCTAATTTTGTATGATGCGTTATTTCTTTTCGTAAAGTGGTTCCAATACGTATGTATTTGTCTTTACTCTGCAACACTGTATTTCCTTATAACGTTGTATTCTTACATGTTCTTTCGAGAGAAAACTCTCCTGTGCATTCTCTTTAGAGGCTACATGCTCAGACATACACGCAACACCAAAGCTTTTCGAGTTACAACGTGTTGTTTAGGAAAAACAAGATAATTTTGCACGATGCGAGATTTCCTTAAAACGTGGTTTTCTGACAAATTTTGACGAAAGAAAGTTCTCCTGTAGGTTCTCTTTTGAGGCTAGACGTGTAGACGTACGAGCCACACCAAATATTTTTCAGTTACAACGTGTTGTTTAGGAGACACAAGCAAATATTGTACGATGCGTTATTTCTTCTCGTAAAGTGTTTCCAATACGTACATATTTGTCTTTACTCTGCAACACTGTATTTCCTTATAACGTGGTATTCTTACATATTCTTTCGAGAGAAAACTATCCTGTGCGTTCCCCTTTGAGGCTGCACACTTAGACATACAGGCAACACCAATGCTTTTTGAGTTACAACGTGTTGTTTATAAAAAAACAAGATACTTTCGCAAGATGCCGGATTTCCTTAAAACATGGTTTTCTGACAAATTTTGACGAAAGGAAATTATTCGGTTGGTTCTCTTTTGAGGCTTCATGTTTCGACGTGCATGTCACACCTAATCCTTTCGAGTTGCCACGTGTTGTTTAGGAAATACAGGCTAATTTTGTACGATGCTTTATTTCTTCTCGTAAAGTGTTTCCAATACGTACGTATTTGTCTTTACTCTGCAACACTGTATTTCCTTATAACGTGGTATTCTTACATATTCTTTCGAGAGAAAACTATCCTGTGCGTTCCCTTTTGAGGCTACACACTTAGACATACAGGCAACACCAAAGCTTTTCAAGTTACAACGTGTTGTTTATGAAAAACAAGATAATTTCGCACGATGCGGGATTTCCTCAAAACTTGGTGTTCTGACAAATTTTGACGAAAGAAAATTCTCCTGTGGGTTCCCTTTTGAGGCTACACGTTTAGACGTACATGCCACACCAAATCTTTTCGAGTTACAACATGTTGTTTAGGAGATACGAGCTCATTTTGTACGATGCTTTATTTCATCCCATAAAGTTTAAGGGTTTCCAATACGTACGTATTTGTCTTTACTCTGCAACACTGTATTTCCTTATAACATGGTATTCGTACATATTCTTTCGAGAGAAAACTCTCCTGTGCATTCTCTTTTGAGGCTACATGCTTAGACATACACGCAACACCAAAGCTTTTCGAGTTAAAACGTGTTGTTTAGGAAAAACAAGATAATTTCGCAGGATGCGGGATTTCCTTAAAACGTGGTTTTTTGACAAATTTTGACTTAAGAAAATTCTCCTGTGGGTTCTCTTTTGAGGCTATACGTTTAGACGTATACGACACACCAAATCCTTTTGAGTTACAACGTGTTGTTTAGGAGATACAAGCTAATTTTGTATGATGCATTATTTCTTCTCGTAAAGTGTTTCCAATGTGTACTCATTTGTCTTTATTCTGAAAAATTGTATTTCCTTATAACGTGGTATTCTTACATATTCTTTCGAGAGAAAACTCTCCTGTGTGTTCTCTTTTGAGGCTACACGCTGAGACATACACGCAACACAAAAGCTTTTCGAATTACAACGTGTTGTTTAAGAAAAACAAGATAATTTTGCACGATGCGGGATTTCCTTAAAACGTGGTTTTCTGAAAATTTTGACGAAAGTAATTCTCCTATCTGTTCTCTTTTGAGGCTACACATTTAGACGTACACGCCACACCAAATCTTTTCTAGTTACAACGTGTTGTTTAGGAGATACGAGCTCATTTTGTACGATGCTTTATTTCATCTCGTAAAGTTTAAGGGTTTCCAATATGTACGTATTTGTCTTTACTCTGCAACACTGTATTTCCTTATAACGTGGTATTCTTACATATTCTTTTGAGAGAAAACTCTCCTGTGTATTCTCTTTTGAGGCTACACGCTGAGACATACACGCAACACCAAAGCTTTTCGAGTTACAACGTGTTGTTTAGGAAAAACAAGATAATTTCGCATGATGCAGGATTTCCTTAATACGTGGTTTTCTGACAAATTTGACCAAAGAAAATTCTCCTGTGGGTTCTCTTTTTGAGGCTACACGTTTAGACGTACACGCCACACCAAATCTTTCGAGTTACAACGTGTAGTTTAGGAGATACAGCTAATTTTGTATGATGCGTTATTTCTTCTCGTAAAGTGTTTCCAATACGTATGTATTTGTCTTTATTCTGCAACACTGTATTTCCTTATAACCTGGTACTCTTACATATTCTTTCGAGTGAAAACTCTCCTGTGCGGTCTCTTTTGAGGCTACACACTGAGACATACACGCAACACCAAAGCTTTTCGAGTTACAACGTGTTGTTTAGGAAAAACAAGATAATTTCGCAGGATGCGGGATTTCTTTAAAACGTGGTTTTCTGACAAATTTTGACGAAAGAAAATTCTCCAGTGGGTTCTCTTTTGAGGCTAAACTTTTACACGTACACGCCAAACCAAATATCTTCGAGTTTCCACTTGTTGTTTAGGAGATACAAGCTAATATTGTATGATGCTTAATTTCTTCTCGTAAAGTGTTTCCAATATGTACGTATTTGTCCTTACTCTGCAACACTGTATTTCCTTATAACGTTGAATTCTTACATGTTCTATCGAGAGAAAACTCTCCTGTGCATTCTCTTTTGAGGCTACACGCTTAGACAAACACGCAACACCAAAGCTTTTCGTGTTACCACGTGTTGTTTAGGAAAAACAAGATAATTTCGCAAGATGCGGTATTTCCTTAAAACGTGGTTTTCTGACAAATTTTTGACGAAAGAAAATTCTCCTTTTTGTTCTTCTTTGAGGCTACACCTTTAGATATACACGTCAAACCAAATCTTTTCGAGTTACCACGTGTTGTTTAGGAGATATAAGCTAATTTTGTTCGATGCGTTATTTCTTCTCGTAAAGTGTTCCCAATATATACTTATTTGTATTTACTCTGCAAAATTGTATTTCCTAATAACGTGGTATTCTTACATATTCTTTCAAGAGAAAACGCTCCTGTGCCTTCTCTTTTGAGGCTCCAGGCTTACACATACACGCAACACTAAAGCTTTTCGAGTCACAACATGTTGTTTAGGAAAAAGAAGATGATTTCGCACGATGCGGGATTTCCTTAAGACGTGGTTTTCTGAAAAATTTTGAGGAAAGAAAATTCTCCTGTGGGTTCTCTTTTGAGGCTACACATTTAGTCGTACACGCCACACCAAATGTTTTCGAGTTACAACGTGCTTTTTAGGAGATACAAGCTAATTTTGTACGATGCGTTAATTCTACTCGTAAGGTGTTTCCAATACGTAAGTATTTGTCTTTACTCTGAAACACTGTATTTCCTTATAACGTGGTATTTTTATATATTCTTTCGAGAGAAAACTATCCTGTGCGTTCCCTTTTGAGGCTACACGCGGAGACATACACGCAACACCAAAGCTTTTCAAGTTACAACATGTTGTTTATGAATAAAAAGATAATTTCGCACGATGCGGGATTTCCTTAAAACGTGGTTTTCTGACAAATTTTGACAAAAGAAAATTCTCCTGTGGGTTATCTTTTGAGGCTACACGTTTAGACGTACACGTCACATCAAATCTTTTCGAGTTACCACGTGTTGTTTAGGAGATACAAGCTTATTTTGTACGATGCGTTATTTTTTCTTGTAAAGTGTTTCCAATATGTACTTATTTGCCTTTACTCTGCAAAATTGTATTTCTTTATAACGTGGTATTCTTACATTTTCTTTCGAGAGAAAACTCTCCTGTGCCTTCTCTTTTGAGGCTCCACGCTTAGACATACGCGCAACACCAAAGCTTTTCGAGTTACAACATGTTGTTTAGGAAAAAGAAGATGATTTTGCACGATGCGGGATTTCCTTAATACGTGGTTTTCTGAAAAATTTTAACGAAAGAAAATTCTCCTGTGGGTTCTCTTTTAAAGCTACACGTTTAGACGTACATGCCACACCAAATCTTTTTGAGTTACAACATGTTGTTTAGGAGATACAAGCTAATTTTGTACTATGCGTTAATTCTTTACATAAAGTGTTTCGAATACATACGTGTTTGTCTTTACTCTGCAACACTGTATTTCCTTATAACGTGGTATTCTTACATATTCTTTCGAGAGAAAACTCTCCTGTGCATTCTCTTTTGAGGCTACATGCTTAGACATACACGCAACTCCAGAGCTTTTCGAGTTACAACTTGTTGTTTAGAAAAAACAAGATAATTTCGCACAATGCTAGTTTTCCTTAAAACGTGGTTTCTGACAAATTTTGATGAAAGAAAATTCACCTGTGGGTTCTCTTTTGAGGCTACACCTTTAGACGTACACACCACACCAAATCTTTTTGAGTTACACCGTGCTGTTTAGAAGATACAAGCAAATTTTTTTTACGATGCGTTATTTCTTCTCGTAAAGTTTAAGTTTTTCCAATACATACGTTTTTGTCTTTATTCTGCAACTCTGTATTTCCTTATAACGTGGTATTCTTACATATTCTTTCGAGAGAAAACTCTCCTGTGCGTTCTCTTTTGAGGCTACACGCTTAGACAAAAACGCAACACCAAATCTTTTCGAGTTACAACGTGTTCTTTAGGAAAAACAAGATAATAACGCACGATGCAGTATTTCCTTAAAACGTGGTTTCTGACAAATATTGACAAAAGAAAATATTCCTGAGGGTTCTCTTTTGAGGCTACACGTTTAGACGTACATGCCACACCAAATCTTTTCGAGTTACAACGTGTTGTTTAGGAGATACAAGCTAATTTTTCAAGATGCGTTATTACTTCTCGTAAAGTTTAAGTGTTTCCAATACGTATGTATTTGCCTTTACTCTGCAACACTGTTTTCCTTATAACGTGGTATTCTTGCATATTCTTTCGAGAGAAAACTCTCCTGTGCGTTCTCTTTTGAGGCTAAACGCTTAGACATACACGCAACACCAAAGCTTTTCGAGTTACAACGTTTTTTTTAGGAAGAACAAGATAATTTCTCACGATGCGGGATTTCCTTAAAACGTGGTTTTCTGACATTTTGACGAAAGAAATTTGTCCTGTGGTTCTCTTTGAGGCTACACGTTTAGATGTACACGCCACACCAAATCCTTTCGAGTTACAACGTGTTGTTTAGGAGATACAAGCTAATTTTTTACGATGCTTTATTTCATCTCGTAAAGTTTAAGGGTTTCCAATATGAAAGTATTTGCCATTATTCTGCAACAGTGTACTTCCTTATAACGTGGTATTCTTACATATTCTTTCGAGAGAAAACTCTCCTGTGTGTTCTCTTTTGAGGCTACACGCTTAGACATACACGCAACACCAAAGCTTTTCGAGTTACAACGCGTTGTTTAGGAAAAACAAGATAATTTCTCACGATGCTGGATTTCCTTAATATGTGGTTTTCTGACAAATTTTGACCAAAGAAAATTCTCCTGTGGGTTCTCTTTTGAGGCTACACGTTTAGACCTACAGGTCACACCAAATCTTTTCGAGTTACAACGTGTTGTTTAGGAGATACAAGCTAATTTTTTATGATGCGTTATTTCTTCTCATAAAGTGTTTCCAATAAGTACGTATTTGTCTTTACTCTGCAACACTGTATTTCCTTATAACGTGGTATTCTTACATATTCTTTTTAGAGAAAACTCTCCTGTGCGCTCTCTTTTGAGTCTACACGCTTAGACATACACGCAACACCAAAGCTTTTCGAGTTACAACGCATTGTTTAGGAAAAACAAGATAATTTTGCACGATAAGGGATTTCCTTAAAACGTGGTTTTCTTACATATTTTGACGATAAAAAATTCTCCTGTCGGTTCTCTTTTGAGGCTACACGTTTAGACGTACACGTCACACCAAATATTTTCGAGTTACAACGTGTTGTTTAGGAGATACAAGCTAATTTTGTACGATTTTTTATTTCTTCTCTTAAAGTTTTACGTACAAATATGTACGTATTTGTCTTTAATCTGCAACACTGTATTTCCTTATAACGTGGTATTCTTACATATTCTTTCGAGAGAAAACTCTCCTTGCATTCCCTTTAGAGGCTACACACTTAGACATACACGCAACCCCAAAGCTTTTCGAGTTACAACGTGTTGTTTAGGAAAAACAAGATAATTTCGCACGATGCGGGATTTCCTTAAAACGTGGTTTTCTGACAAATTTTGACGAAAGAAAACTCTCCTGTGGGTTCTCTTTTGAGGATACACGTTTAGACGTACACGCCACACCAAATCTTTTCGAGTCACAACATGTTGTTTAGGACATACAAGCTAATTTTCCAAGATGCGTTATTTCTCTCATAAAGTGTTTCCAGTATGTACGTATTTGTCTTTACTCTGCCACACTGTATTTCCTTATAACGTGGTATTCTTACATATTCTTTCGAGAGAAAACTCTCCTATGCGTTCTCTTTTGGGGCTACATGCTTAGACATACACCCAACACCAAAGCTTTTCGAGTTACCACGTGTTGTTTAGGAAAAACAAGATAATTTCGCAAGATGCGCGATTTCCTTAAAACGTGGTTTTCTGAAAAATTTTGACGAAAGAATATGGTCCTGTGGGTTCTCTTTTGAGGCTACACGTTTAGACGTACATGCCACACCAAATCTTTTCGAGTTACAACGTGTTGTTTAGGACATACAAGCTAATTTTGTACGATGCTTTATTTCATCTCATAAAGTTTAAGGGTTTCCAATACATACGTGTTTGTCTTTACTCTGCAACACTGTATTTCCTTATAAAGTGGTATTCTTTCATATTCTTTCGAGAGAAAACTCTCCTGTGCGTTCTCTTTTGAGGCTACACGCTTAGACATACACGCAATAGCAAAGCTTTTCGAGTTACAACATGTTGTTTAGGAAGAACAAGATAATTTCCCACGATGCGGGATTTCCTTAAAACGTGGTGTTCTGACAAATTTTGATGAAAGAAAATTCTCCTGTGGGTTCTCTTTTGAGGCTACACCTTTAGACGTACACACCACACCAAATCTTTTTGAGTTACACCGTGCTGTTTAGGAGATCCAAGCTAATTTTTTTTACGATGCATTATTTCTTCCCGTAAAGTTTAAGTGTTTCCAATACATACGTTTTTGTCTTTACACTGCAACTCTGTTTTTCCTTATAACGTGGTATTCTTACATACTCTTTCGAGAGAAAACTCTCCTGTGCATTCTCTTTTGAGGCTACACGCTTAGACATACAGGGAACACCACAGCTTTTCGAGTTACAATGTGTTGTTTAGGAAAAACAAGATAATTTAGCACGATGCGGGATTTCCTTAAAACGTGGTTTTCTGACAAATTTTGACGAAAGAAAATACTCCTGTGGGTTCTCTTTTGAGGCTACACGTTTAGCCGTACACGCCACACCAAATCTTTTCGAGTTACAACCTGTTGTTTAGGAGATACAAGCTAATTTTTTTACGATGCGTTATTTCTTCTCGTAAAGTGTTTCCAATAAGTACGTATTTGTCTTTACTCTGCAACACTGTGTTTCCTTATAACGTGGTATTCTTACATATTCTTTCGAGAGAAAACTCTCCTGTGCGTTCTCTTTTGAGGCTACATGCTTAGACATACACGCAACACCAAAGCTTTTCGAGTTACAACGTGTTTTTTAGGAAGAACAAGATAATTTCTCACGATGCGGGATTTCCTTAAAACGTGGTTTTCTGACAAATTTTGACGAAAGAAATTTGTCCTGTGGTTCTCTTTGAGGCTACACGTTTAGATGTACATGCCACACCAAATCTTTTCGAGTTACAACGTGTTGTTTAGGAGATACAAGCTAATTTTGTACGATGCTTTATTTCATCTCGTAAAGTTTAAGGGTTTCCAATACGAAAGTATTTGTCATTATTCTGCAACAGTGTACTTCCTTATAATGTGGTATTCTTACATATTCTTTCGAGAGAAAACTCTCCTGTGTGTTCTCTTTTGAGGCTACACGCTTAGACATACACGCAACACCAAAGCTTTTCGAGTTAGAACGCGTTGTTTAGGAAAAACAAGATAATTTCGCACGATGCGGGATTTCCTTAATACGTGGTTTTCTGACAAATTTTGACCAAAGAAAATTCTCCTGGGTGTTCTCTTTTGAGGCTACACGTTTAGACGTACAGGTCACACCAAATCTTTTCGAGTTACAACGTGTTGTTTAGGAGATACAAGCTAATTTTTTACGATGCGTTATTTCTTCTCATAAAGTGTTTCCAATAAGTACGTATTTGTCTTTACTCTGCAACACTGTATTTCCTTATAAGGTGGTATTCTTACATATTCTTTTTAGAGAAAACTCTCCTGTGTGCTCTCTTTTGAGTCTACACGCTTAGACATACACGCAACTCCAAAGCTTTTCGAGTTACAACGCATTGTTTAGGAAAAACAAGATAATTTTTCACGATAAGGGATTTCCTTAAAACGTGGTTTTCTTACATATTTTGAGGATAAAAAATTCTCCTGTCGGTTCTCTTTTGAGGCTACACATTTAGACGTACACGTCACACCAAATATTTTCGAGTTACAACGTGTTGTTTAGGAGATACAAGCTAATTTTGTATGATTTTTTATTTCTTCTCTTAAAGTTTTACAATATGTACGTATTTGTCTTTACTCTTCAACATTGTATTTCCTTATAACGTGGTATTCTTACATATTCTTTCGAGAGAAAACTCTCCTTGCATTCCTTTTAGAGGCTACACACTTAGATATACATGCAACACCAAAGCATTTCGAGTTACAACGTGTTGTTTAGGAAAAACAAGATAATTTCGCACGATGCGGGATTTCCTTAAAACGTGGTTTTCTGACAAATTTTGACGAAAGAAAACTCTCCTGTGGGTTCTCTTTTGAGGATACACGTTTAGACGTACACGCCACACCAAATCTTTTCGAGTTACAACATGTTGTTTAGGACATACAAGCAAATTTTGCAAGATGCGTTATTTCTCTCATAAAGTGTTTCCAGTATGTACGTATTTGTCTTTACTCTGCCACACTGTATTTCCTTATAACGTGGTATTCTTATATATTCTTTCGAGAGAAAACTCTCCTATGCGTTCTCTTTTGGGGCTACATGCTTAGACATACACCCAACACCAAAGCTTTTCGATTTAAAACGTGTTGTTTAGGAAGAACAAGATAATTCCTCACGATGCGCGATTTCCTTAAAACGTGGTTTTCTGAAAAATTTTGACGAAAGAAAATTGTCCTGTGGGTTCTCTTTTGAGGCTACACGTTTAGACGTACATGCCACACCAAATCTTTTCGAGTTACAACGTGTTGTTTGGGAGATACAAGCTAATTTTGCACGATGCTTTAATTCATCTCGTAACGTTTAAGGGTTTCCAATACATACGTGTTTGTCTTTACTCTGTAACACTGTATTTCCTTATAACGTGGTATCCTTTCATATTCTTTCGAGAGAAAACTCTCCTGTGCGTTCTCTTTTGAGGCTACACGCTTAGACATACACGCAACAGCAAAGCCTTTCGAGTTACAACATGTTGCTTAGGAAGAACAAGATAATTTCCCACGATGCGGGATTTCCTTAAAACGTGGTGTTCTGACAAATTTTGATGAAAGAAAATACTCCTGTGGGTTCTCTTTTGAGGCTACACCTTTAGACGTACACACCACACCAAATCTTTTTGAGTTACACCGTGCTGTTTAGGAGATACAAGCTAATTTTTTTTACGATGCGTTATTTCTTCTCATAAAGTTTAAGTGTTTCCAATACATACGTTTTTGTCTTTACACTGCAACTCT
Source organism: Apodemus sylvaticus (assembly GCF_947179515.1). Taxonomy (NCBI): domain Eukaryota; kingdom Metazoa; phylum Chordata; class Mammalia; order Rodentia; family Muridae; genus Apodemus; species Apodemus sylvaticus. The sequence goes on along the minus strand of NW_026263136.1, from coordinate 281,540 downwards.
GTATTTCCTTATAACGTGGTATTCTTACATATTCTTTCGAGAGAAAACTCTCCTGTGCATTCTCTTTTGAGGCTACACGCTTAGACATACAGGCAACACCACAGCTTTTCGAGTTACAATGTGTTTTTTAGGAAAAAGGAGATAATTTAGCACGATGCAGGATTTCCTTAAAACGTGGTTTTCTGACAAATTTTGACGAAAGAAAATACTCCCGAGGTTTCTCTTTTGAGGCTACACGTTTAGACGTACACGCCACACCAAATCTTTTCGAGTTACAACGTGTTGTTTAGGAGATACAAGCTAATATTTTAAGATGCGTTATTTCTTCTCGTAAAGTTTAAGTGTTTCCAATACGTACGTATTTTCCTTTACTCTGCAACACTGTTTTCCTAATAACGTGGTATTCTTACATATTCCTTCGAGAGAAAACTCTCCTGTGCGTTCTCTTTTGAGGCTACACGCTTAGACATACATGCAACACCAAAACTTTTCGAGTTACAACATGTTGTTTAGGAAGAACAAGATAATTTCCCACGATGCGGGATTTCCTTAAAACGTGGTGTTCTGAAAAATTTTGATGAAAGAAAATTCTCCTGTGGGTTCTCTTTTGAGGCTACACCTTTAGACATACAAACCACACCAAATCTTTTTGAGTTACACCGTGCTGTTTAGGAGATACAAGCTAATTTTTTTTTACGATGCATTATTTCTTCCCGTAAAGTTTAAGTGTTTCCAATACATACGTTTTTGTCTTTACACTGCAACTCTGTTTTTCCTTATAACGTGGTATTCTTACATACTCTTTCGAGAGAAAACTCTCCTGTGCGTTCTCTTTTGAGGCTACACGCTTAGACATACAGGCAACACCACAGCTTTTCGAGTTACAATGTGTTGTTTAAGAAAAACAAGATAATTTAGCACGATGCGGGATTTCCTTAAAACGTGGTTTTCTGACAAATTTTGACGAAAGAAAATACTCCTGTGGGTTCTCTTTTGAGGCTACACGTTTAGCCGTACACGCCACACCAAATCTTTTCGAGTTACAACCTGTTGTTTAGGAGATACAAGCTAATTTTTTTACGATGCGTTATTTCTTCTCGTAAAGTGTTTCCAATAAGTACGTATTTGTCTTTACTCTGCAACACTGTGTTTCCTTATAACGTGGTATTCTTACATATTCTTTCGAGAGAAAACTCTCCTGTGCGTTCTCTTTTGAGGCTACATGCTTAGACATACACGCAACACCAAAGCTTTTCGAGTTACAACGTGTTTTTTAGGAAGAACAAGATAATTTCTCACGATGCGGGATTTCCTTAATACGTGGTTTTCTGACAAATTTTGACGAAAGAAATTTGTCCTGTGGTTCTCTTTGAGGCTACACGTTTAGATGTACACGCCACACCAAATCTTTTCGAGTTACAACGTGTTGTTTAGGAGATACAAGCTAATTTTGTACGATGCTTTATTTCATCTCGTAAAGTTTAAGGGTTTCCAATACGAAAGTATTTGTCATTATTCTGCAACAGTGTACTTCCTTATAATGTGGTATTCTTACATATTCTTTCGAGAGAAAACTCTCCTGTGTGTTCTCTTTTGAGGCTACACGCTTAGACATACACGCAACACCAAAGCTTTTCGAGTTAGAACGCGTTGTTTAGGAAAAACAAGATAATTTCGCACGATGCGGGATTTCCTTAATACGTGGTTTTCTGACAAATTTTGACCAAAGAAAATTCTCCTGTGTGTTCTCTTTTGAGGCTACACGTTTAGACGTACAGGTCACACCAAATCTTTTCGAGTTACAACGTGTTGTTTAGGAGATACAAGCTAATTTTTTACGATGCGTTATTTCTTCTCATAAAGTGTTTCCAATAAGTACGTATTTGTCTTTACTCTGCAACACTGTATTTCCTTATAAGGTGGTATTCTTACATATTCTTTTTAGAGAAAACTCTCCTGTGTGCTCTCTTTTGTGTCTACACGCTTAGACATACACGCAACTCCAAAGCTTTTCGAGTTACAACGCATTGTTTAGGAAAAACAAGATAATTTTGCACGATAAGGGATTTCCTTAAAACGTGGTTTTCTTACATATTTTGAGGATAAAAAATTCTCCTGTCGGTTCTCTTTTGAGGCTACACATTTAGACGTACACGTCACACCAAATATTTTCGAGTTACAACGTGTTGTTTAGGAGATACAAGCTAATTTTGTATGATTTTTTATTTCTTCTCTTAAAGTTTTACAATATGTACGTATTTGTCTTTACTCTTCAACACTGTATTTCCTTATAACGTGGTATTCTTACATATTCTTTCGAGAGAAAACTCTCCTTGCATTCCTTTTAGAGGCTACACACTTAGACATACATGCAACACCAAAGCTTTTCGAGTTACAACGTGTTGTTTAGGAAAAACAAGATAATTTCGCACGATGCGGGATTTCCTTAAAACGTGGTTTTCTGACAAATTTTGACGAAAGAAAACTCTCCTGTGGGTTCTCTTTTGAGGATACACGTTTAGACGTACACGCCACACCAAATCTTTTCGAGTTACAACATGTTGTTTAGGACATACAAGCAAATTTTGCAAGATGCGTTATTTCTCTCATAAAGTGTTTCCAGTATGTATGTATTTGTCTTTACTCTGCCACACTGTATTTCCTTATAACGTGGTATTCTTATATATTCGTTCGAGAGAAAACTCTCCTATGCGTTCTCTTTTGGGGCTACATGCTTAGACATACACCCAACACCAAAGCTTTTCGAGTTAAAACGTGTTGTTTAGGAAGAACAAGATAATTTCTCACGATGCGCGATTTCCTTAAAACGTGGTTTTCTGAAAAATTTTGACGAAAGAAAATTGTCCTGTGGGTTCTCTTTTGAGGCTACACGTTTAGACGTACATGCCACACCAAATCTTTTCGAGTTACAACGTGTTGTTTAGGAGATACAAGCTAATTTTGTACGATGCTTTAATTCATCTCGTAAAGTTTAAGGGTTTCCAATACATACGTGTTTGTCTTTACTCTGTAACACTGTATTTCCTTATAACGTGGTATCCTTTCATATTCTTTCGAGAGAAAACTCTCCTGTGCGTTCTCTTTTTAGGCTACATGCTTAGACATACACACAACAGCAAAGCCTTTCGAGTTACAACATGTTGCTTAGGAAGAACAAGATAATTTCCCACGATGCGGGATTTCCTTAAAACGTGGTGTTCTGACAAATTTTGATGAAAGAAAATACTCCTGTGGGTTCTCTTTTGAGGCTACACCTTTAGACGTACACACCACACCAAATCTTTTTGAGTTACACCGTGCTGTTTAGGAGATACAAGCTAATTTTTTTTACGATGCGTTATTTCTTCTCATAAAGTTTAAGTGTTTCCAATACATACGTTTTTGTCTTTACACTGCAACTCTGTATTTCCTTATAACGTGGTATTCTTACATATTCTTTCGAGAGAAAACTCTCCTGTGCATTCTCTTTTGAGGCTACACGCTTAGACATACAGGCAACACCACAGCTTTTCGAGTTACAATGTGTTGTTTAGGAAAAACAAGATAATTTAGCACGATGCGGGATTTCCTTAAAACGTGGTTTTCTGACAAATTTTGACGAAAGAAAATACTCCCGAGGTTTCTCTTTTGAGGCTACACGTTTAGACGTACATGCCACACCAAATCTTTTCGAGTTACAACGTGTTGTTTAGGAGATACTAGCTAATTTTTTAAGATGCATTATTTCTTCTCGTAAAGTTTAAGTGTTTCCAATACGTACGTATTTGCCTTTACTCTGCAACACTGTTTTCCTAATAACGTGGTATTCTTACATATTCCTTCGAGAGAAAACTCTCCTGTGCGTTCTCTTTTGAGGCTACACGCTTAGACATACATGCAACACCAAAACTTTTCGAGTTACAACGTGTTGTTTAGGAAGAACAAGATAATTTCTCACGATGCGGGATTTCCTTAAAACGAGGTTTGCTGACAAATTTTGACGAAAGAAAATTGTCCTGTGGGTTCTCTTTTGGGGCTACACGTTTAGACGTACAAGCCACACCAAATCTTTTCCAGTAAAAACGTGTTGTTTAGGAGATACAAGCTAATTTTGTACGATGCTTTAATACATCTCGTAAAGTTTAAGTGTTTCCAATATGTACGCTTTCGTCTTTACTCAGCAACACTTTACTTCCTTATAAAGTGGTATTCTTAACTATTCTTTCGAGAGAAAACTCTCCTGTGCGTTCTCTCTTGAGGCTACATGCTTAGACATACACGCAACACCAAAGCTTTTCGAGTTACAATGTGTTGTTTAGGAAAAACAAGATAATTTCGCACGATGCGGGGTTTCCTTAGTACGTGGTTTTCTGACAAATTTTGACCAAAGAAAATTCTCCTGTGCGTTCTCTTTTGAGGCTACACGTTTAGCCGTACACGCCACACCAAATCTTTTCGAGTTACAACCTGTTGTTTAGGAGATACAAGCTAATTTTTTTACGATGCGTTATTTCTTCTCGTAAAGTGTTTCCAATAAGTACGTATTTGTCTTTACTCTGCAACACTGTGTTTCCTTATAACGTGGTATTCTTACATATTCTTTCGAGAGAAAACTCTCCTGTGCGTTCTCTTTTGAGGCTACATGCTTAGACATACACGCAACACCAAAGCTTTTCGAGTTACAACGTGTTTTTTAGGAAGAACAAGATAATTTCTCACGATGCGGGATTTCCTTAAAACGTGGTTTTCTGACAAATTTTGACGAAAGAAATTTGTCCTGTGGTTCTCTTTGAGGCTACACGTTTAGATGTACATGCCACACCAAATCTTTTCGAGTTACAACGTGTTGTTTAGGAGATACAAGCTAATTTTGTACGATGCTTTATTTCATCTCGTAAAGTTTAAGGGTTTCCAATACGAAAGTATTTGTCATTATTCTGCAACAGTGTACTTCCTTATAATGTGGTATTCTTACATATTCTTTCGAGAGAAAACTCTCCTGTGTGTTCTCTTTTGAGGCTACACGCTTAGACATACACCCAACACCAAAGCTTTTCGAGTTACAACGCGTTGTTTAGGAAAAACAAGATAATTTCGCACGATGCGGGATTTCCTTAATACGTGGTTTTCTGACAAATTTTGACCAAAGAAAATTCTCCTGTGTGTTCTCTTTTGAGGCTACACGTTTAGACGTACAGGTCACACCAAATCTTTTCGAGTTACAACGTGTTGTTTAGGAGATACAAGCTAATTTTTTACGATGCGTTATTTCTTCTCATAAAGTGTTTCCAATAAGTACGTATTTGTCTTTACTCTGCAACACTGTATTTCCTTATAAGGTGGTATTCTTACATATTCTTTTTAGAGAAAACTCTCCTGTGTGCTCTCTTTTGTGTCTACACGCTTAGACATACACGCAACTCCAAAGCTTTTCGAGTTACAACGCATTGTTTAGGAAAAACAAGATAATTTTGCACGATAAGGGATTTCCTTAAAACGTGGTTTTCTTACATATTTTGAGGATAAAAAATTCTCCTGTCGGTTCTCTTTTGAGGCTACACATTTAGACGTACACGTCACACCAAATATTTTCGAGTTACAACGTGTTGTTTAGGAGATACAAGCTAATTTTGTATGATTTTTTATTTCTTCTCTTAAAGTTTTACAATATGTACGTATTTGTCTTTACTCTTCAACACTGTATTTCCTTATAACGTGGTATTCTTACATATTCTTTCGAGAGAAAACTCTCCTTGCATTCCTTTTAGAGGCTACACACTTAGACATACATGCAACACCAAAGCTTTTCGAGTTACAACGTGTTGTTTAGGAAAAACAAGATAATTTCGCACGATGCGGGATTTCCTTAAAACGTGGTTTTCTGACAAATTTTGACGAAAGAAAACTCTCCTGTGGGTTCTCTTTTGAGGATACACGTTTAGACGTACACGCCACACCAAATCTTTTCGAGTTACAACATGTTGTTTAGGACATACAAGCAAATTTTGCAAGATGCGTTATTTCTCTCATAAAGTGTTTCCAGTATGTATGTATTTGTCTTTACTCTGCCACACTGTATTTCCTTATAACGTGGTATTCTTATATATTCGTTCGAGAGAAAACTCTCCTATGCGTTCTCTTTTGGGGCTACATGCTTAGACATACACCCAACACCAAAGCTTTTCGAGTTAAAACGTGTTGTTTAGGAAGAACAAGATAATTTCTCACGATGCGCGATTTCCTTAAAACGTGGTTTTCTGAAAAATTTTGACGAAAGAAAATTGTCCTGTGGGTTCTCTTTTGAGGCTACACGTTTAGACGTACATGCCACACCAAATCTTTTCGAGTTACAACGTGTTGTTTAGGAGATACAAGCTAATTTTGTACGATGCTTTAATTCATCTCGTAAAGTTTAAGGGTTTCCAATACATACGTGTTTGTCTTTACTCTGTAACACTGTATTTCCTTATAACGTGGTATCCTTTCATATTCTTTCGAGAGAAAACTCTCCTGTGCGTTCTCTTTTGAGGCTACACGCTTAGACATACACACAACAGCAAAGCCTTTCGAGTTACAACATGTTGCTTAGGAAGAACAAGATAATTTCCCACGATGCGGGATTTCCTTAAAACGTGGTGTTCTGACAAATTTTGATGAAAGAAAATACTCCTGTGGGTTCTCTTTTGAGGCTACACCTTTAGACGTACACACCACACCAAATCTTTTTGAGTTACACCGTGCTGTTTAGGAGATACAAGCTAATTTTTTTTACGATGCGTTATTTCTTCTCATAAAGTTTAAGTGTTTCCAATACATACGTTTTTGTCTTTACACTGCAACTCTGTATTTCCTTATAACGTGGTATTCTTACATATTCTTTCGAGAGAAAACTCTCCTGTGCATTCTCTTTTGAGGCTACACGCTTAGACATACAGGCAACACCACAGCTTTTCGAGTTACAATGTGTTGTTTAGGAAAAACAAGATAATTTAGCACGATGCGGGATTTCCTTAAAACGTGGTTTTCTGACAAATTTTGACGAAAGAAAATACTCCCGAGGTTTCTCTTTTGAGGCTACACGTTTAGACGTACATGCCACACCAAATCTTTTCGAGTTACAACGTGTTGTTTAGGAGATACTAGCTAATTTTTTAAGATGCATTATTTCTTCTCGTAAAGTTTAAGTGTTTCCAATACGTACGTATTTGCCTTTACTCTGCAACACTGTTTTCCTAATAACGTGGTATTCTTACATATTCCTTCGAGAGAAAACTCTCCTGTGCGTTCTCTTTTGAGGCTACACGCTTAGACATACATGCAACACCAAAACTTTTCGAGTTACAACGTGTTGTTTAGGAAGAACAAGATAATTTCTCACGATGCGGGATTTCCTTAAAACGAGGTTTGCTGACAAATTTTGACGAAAGAAAATTGTCCTGTGGGTTCTCTTTTGGGGCTACACGTTTAGACGTACAAGCCACACCAAATCTTTTCCAGTAAAAACGTGTTGTTTAGGAGATACAAGCTAATTTTGTACGATGCTTTAATACATCTCGTAAAGTTTAAGTGTTTCCAATATGTACGCTTTCGTCTTTACTCAGCAACACTTTACTTCCTTATAAAGTGGTATTCTTAACTATTCTTTCGAGAGAAAACTCTCCTGTGCGTTCTCTCTTGAGGCTACATGCTTAGACATACACGCAACACCAAAGCTTTTCGAGTTACAATGTGTTGTTTAGGAAAAACAAGATAATTTCGCACGATGCGGGGTTTCCTTAGTACGTGGTTTTCTGACAAATTTTGACCAAAGAAAATTCTCCTGTGCGTTCTCTTTTGAGGCTACACGTTTAGCCGTACACGCCACACCAAATCTTTTCGAGTTACAACCTGTTGTTTAGGAGATACAAGCTAATTTTTTTACGATGCGTTATTTCTTCTCGTAAAGTGTTTCCAATAAGTACGTATTTGTCTTTACTCTGCAACACTGTGTTTCCTTATAACGTGGTATTCTTACATATTCTTTCGAGAGAAAACTCTCCTGTGCGTTCTCTTTTGAGGCTACATGCTTAGACATACACGCAACACCAAAGTTTTTCGAGTTACAACGTGTTTTTTAGGAAGAACAAGATAATTTCTCACGATGCGGGATTTCCTTAAAACGTGGTTTTCTGACAAATTTTGACGAAAGAAATTTGTCCTGTGGTTCTCTTTGAGGCTACACGTTTAGATGTACATGCCACACCAAATCTTTTCGAGTTACAACGTGTTGTTTAGGAGATACAAGCTAATTTTGTACGATGCTTTATTTCATCTCGTAAAGTTTAAGGGTTTCCAATACGAAAGTATTTGTCATTATTCTGCAACAGTGTACTTCCTTATAATGTGGTATTCTTACATATTCTTTCGAGAGAAAACTCTCCTGTGTGTTCTCTTTTGAGGCTACACGCTTAGACATACACCCAACACCAAAGCTTTTCGAGTTACAACGCGTTGTTTAGGAAAAACAAGATAATTTCGCACGATGCGGGATTTCCTTAATACGTGGTTTTCTGACAAATTTTGACCAAAGAAAATTCTCCTGTGTGTTCTCTTTTGAGGCTACACGTTTAGACGTACAGGTCACACCAAATCTTTTCGAGTTACAACGTGTTGTTTAGGAGATACAAGCTAATTTTTTACGATGCGTTATTTCTTCTCATAAAGTGTTTCCAATAAGTACATATTTGTCTTTACTCTGCAACACTGTATTTCCTTATAAGGTGGTATTCTTACATATTCTTTTTAGAGAAAACTCTCCTGTGTGCTCTCTTTTGAGTCTACACGCTTAGACATACACGCAACTCCAAAGCTTTTCGAGTTACAACGCATTGTTTAGGAAAAACAAGATAATTTTTCACGATAAGGGGTTTCCTTAAAACGTGGTTTTCTTACATATTTTGACTATAAAAAATTCTCCTGTCGGTTCTCTTTTGAGGCTACACATTTAGACGTACACGTCACATCAAATATTTTCGAGTTACAACGTGTTGTTTAGGAGATACAAGCTAATTTTGTATGATTTTTTATTTCTTCTCTTAAAGTTTTACAATATGTACGTATTTGTCTTTACTCTTCAACACTGTATTTCCTTATAACTTGGTATTCTTACATATTCTTTCGAGAGAAAACTCTCCTTGCATTCCTTTTAGAGGCTACACACTTAGACATACATGCAACACCAAAGCATTTCGAGTTACAACGTGTTGTTTAGGAAAAACAAGATAATTTCCCACGATGCTTGATTTCCTTAAAACGTGGTTTTCTGACAAATTTTGACGAAAGAAAACTCTCCTGTGGGTTCTCTTTTGAGGATACACGTTTAGACGTACACGCCACACCAAATCTTTTCGAGTTACAACATGTTGTTTAGGACATACAAGCAAATTTTGCAAGATGCGTTATTTCTCTCATAAAGTGTTTCCAGTATGTACGTATTTGTCTTTACTCTGCCACACTGTATTTCCTTATAACGTGGTATTCTTATATATTCTTTCGAGAGAAAACTCTCCTATGCGTTCTCTTTTGGGGCTACATGCTTAGACATACACCCAACACCAAAGCTTTTCGAGTTAAAACGTTTTGTTTAGGAAGAACAAGATAATTTCTCACGATGCGCGATTTCCTTAAAACGTGGTTTTCTGAAAAATTTTGACGAAAGAAAATTGTCCTGTGGGTTCTCTTTTGAGGCTACACGTTTAGACGTACATGCCACACCAAATCTTTTCGAGTTACAACGTGTTGTTTGGGAGATACAAGCTAATTTTGTATGATGCTTTAATTCATCTCATAAAGTTTAAGGGTTTCCAATACATACGTGTTTGTCTTTACTCTGTAACACTGTATTTCCTTATAACGTGGTATCCTTTCATATTCTTTCGAGAGAAAACTCTCCTGTGCGTTCTCTTTTGACGCTACACGCTTAGACATACACGCAACAGCAAAGCCTTTCGAGTTACAACATGTTGCTTAGGAAGAACAAGATAATTTCCCACGATGCGGGATTTCCTTAAAACGTGGTGTTCTGACAAATTTTGATGAAAGAAAATACTCCTGTGGGTTCTCTTTTGAGGCTACACCTTTAGACGTACACACCACACCAAAACTTTTTGAGTTACACCGTGCTGTTTAGGAGATACAAGCTAATTTTTTTTACAATGCGTTATTTCTTCTCATAAAGTTTAAGTGTTTCCAATACATACGTTTTTGTCTTTACACTGCAACTCTGTATTTCCTTATAACGTGGTATTCTTACATATTCTTTCGAGAGAAAACTCTCCTGTGCATTCTCTTTTGAGGCTACACGCTTAGACATACAGGCAACACGACAGCTTTTCGAGTTACAATGTGTTCTTTAGGAAAAACAAGATAATTTAGCACGATGCGGGATTTCCTTAAAACGTGGTTTTCTGACAAATTTTGACGAAAGAAAATACTCCCGAGGTTTCTCTTTTGAGGCTACACGTTTAGACGTACACGCCACACCAAATCTTTTCGAGTTACAACGTGTTGTTTAGGACATACAAGCTAATTTTGTACGATGCTTTATTTCATCTCGTAAAGTTTAAGGGTTTCCAATACGAAAGTATTTGTCATTATTCTGCAACAGTGTACTTCCTTATAATGTGGTATTCTTACATATTCTTTCGAGAGAAAACTCTCCTGTGCGTTCTCTTTTGAGGCTACATGCTTAGACATACACGCAACACCAAAGCTTTTCGAGTTACAACGTGTTTTTTAGGAAGAACAAGATAATTTCTCACGATGCGGGATTTCCTTAAAACGTGGTTTTCTGACAAATTTTGATGAAAGAAATTTGTCCTGTCGTTCTCTTTGAGGCTACACGTTTAGATGTACACGCCACACCAAATCTTTTCGAGTTACAACGTGTTGTTTAGGAGATACAAGCTAATTTTGTACGATGCTTTATTTCATCTCGTAAAGTTTAAGGGTTTCCAATACGAAAGTATTTGTCATTATTCTGCAACAGTGTACTTCCTTATAATGTGGTATTCTTACATATTCTTTCGAGAGAAAACTCTCCTGTGTGTTCTCTTTTGAGGCTACACGCTTAGACATACACGCAACACCAAAGCTTTTCGAGTTACAACGCGTTGTTTAGGAAAAACAAGATAATTTCGCACGATGCGGGATTTCCTTAATACGTGGTTTTCTGACAAATTATGACCAAAGAAAATTCTCCTGTGTGTTCTCTTTTGAGGCTACACGTTTAGACGTACAGGTCACACCAAATCTTTTCGAGTTACAACGTGTTGTTTAGGAGATACAAGCTAATTTTTTACGATGCGTTATTTCTTCTCATAAAGTGTTTCCAATAAGTACGTATTTGTCTTTACTCTGCAACACTGTATTTCCTTATAAGGTGGTATTCTTACATATTCTTTTTAGAGAAAACTCTCCTGTGTGCTCTCTTTTGTGTCTACACGCTTAGACATACACGCAACTCCAAAGCTTTTCGAGTTACAACGCATTGTTTAGGAAAAACAAGATAATTTTGCACGATAAGGGATTTCCTTAAAACGTGGTTTTCTTACATATTTTGAGGATAAAAAATTCTCCTGTCGGTTCTCTTTTGAGGCTACACATTTAGACGTACACGTAACACCAAATATTTTCGAGTTACAACGTGTTGTTTAGGAGATACAAGCTAATTTTGTATGATTTTTTATTTCTTCTCTTAAAGTTTTACAATATGTACGTATTTGTCTTTACTCTTCAACACTGTATTTCCTTATAACGTGGTATTCTTACATATTCTTTCGAGAGAAAACTCTCCTTGCATTCCTTTTAGAGGCTACACACTTAGATATACATGCAACACCAAAGATTTTCGAGTTACAACGTGTTGTTTAGGAAAAACAAGATAATTTCGCACGATGCGGGATTTCCTTAAAACGTGGTTTTCTGACAAATTTTGACGAAAGAAAACTCTCCTGTGGGTTCTCTTTTGAGGATACACGTTTAGACGTAGACGCCACACCAAATCTTTTCGAGTTACAACATGTTGTTTAGGACATACAAGCAAATTTTGCAAGATGCGTTATTTCTCTCATAAAGTGTTTCCAGTATGTATGTATTTGTCTTTACTCTGCCACACTGTATTTCCTTATAACGTGGTATTCTTATATATTCTTTCGAAAGAAAACTCTCCCATGCGTTCTCTTTTGGGGCTACATGCTTAGACATACACCCAACACCAAAGCTTTTCGAGTTAAAACGTGTTGTTTAGGAAGAACAAGATAATTTCTCACGATGCACGATTTCCTTAAAACGTGGTTTTCTGAAAAATTTTGACGAAAGAAAATTGTCCTGTGGGTTCTCTTTTGAGGCTACACGTTTACACGTACATGCCACACCAAATCTTTTCGAGTTACAACGTGTTGTTTAGGAGATACAAGCTAATTTTGTACGATGCTTTAATTCATCTCGTAAAGTTTAAGGGTTTCCAATACATACGTATTTGTCTTTACTCTGTAACACTGTATTTCCTTATAACGTGGTATCCTTTCATATTCTTTCGAGAGAAAACTCTCCTGTGCGTTCTCTTTGGAGGCTACACGCTTAGACATACACGCAACAGCAAAGCCTTTCGAGTTACAACATGTTGCTTAGGAAGAACAAGATAATTTCCCACGATGCGGGATTTCCTTAAAACGTGGTGTTCTGACAAATTTTGATGAAAGAAAATACTCCTGTGGGTTCTCTTTTGAGGCTACACCTTTAGACGTACACACCACACCAAATCTTTTTGAGTTACACCGTGCTGTTTAGGAGATACAAGCTATTTTTTTTTACGATGCGTTATTTCTTCTCATAAAGTTTAAGTGTTTCCAATACATACGTTTTTGTCTTTACACTGCAACTCTGTATTTCCTTATAACGTGGTATTCTTACATATTCTTTCGAGAGAAAACTCTCCTGTGCATTCTCTTTTGAGGCTACACGCTTAGACATACAGGCAACACCACAGCTTTTCGAGTTACAATGTGTTGTTTAGGAAAAACAAGATAATTTAGCACGATGCGGGATTTCCTTAAAACGTGGTTTTCTGACAAATTTTGACGAAAGAAAATACTCCCGAGGTTTCTCTTTTGAGGCTACACGTTTAGACGTACACGCCACACCAAATCTTTTCGAGTTACAACGTGTTGTTTAGGAGATACAAGCTAATTTTTTAAGATGCATTATTTCTTCTCGTAAAGTTTAAGTGTTTCCAATACGTACGTATTTGCCTTTACTCTGCAACACTGTTTTCCTAATAACGTGGTATTCTTACATATTCCTTCGAGAGAAAACTCTCCTGTGCGTTCTCTTTTGAGGCTACACGCTTAGACATACATGCAACACCAAAACTTTTCGAGTTACAACGTGTTGTTTAGGAAGAACAAGATAATTTCTCACGATGCGGGATTTCCTTAAAACGAGGTTTGCTGACAAATTTTGAGGAAAGAAAATTGTCCTGTGGGTTCTCTTTTGGGGCTACACGTTTAGACGTACAAGCCACACCAAATCTTTTCCAGTAAAAACGTGTTGTTTAGGAGATACAAGCTAATTTTGTACGATGCTTTAATACATCTCGTAAAGTTTAAGTGTTTCCAATATGTACGCTTTCGTCTTTACTCAGCAACACTTTACTTCCTTATAAAGTGGTATTCTTAACTATTCTTTCGAGAGAAAACTCTCCTGTGCGTTCTCTCTTGAGGCTACATGCTTAGACATACACGCAACACCAAAGCTTTTCGAGTTACAATGTGTTGTTTAGGAAAAACAAGATAATTTCGCACGATGCGGGGTTTCCTTAGTACGTGGTTTTCTGACAAATTTTGACCAAAGAAAATTCTCCTGTGCGTTCTCTTTTGAGGCTACACGTTTAGCCGTACACGCCACACCAAATCTTTTCGAGTTACAACCTGTTGTTTAGGAGATACAAGCTAATTTTTTTACGATGCGTTATTTCTTCTCGTAAAGTGTTTCCAATAAGTACGTATTTGTCTTTACTCTGCAACACTGTGTTTCCTTATAACGTGGTATTCTTACATATTCTTTCGAGAGAAAACTCTCCTGTGCGTTCTCTTTTGAGGCTACATGCTTAGACATACACGCAACACCAAAGCTTTTCGAGTTACAACGTGTTTTTTAGGAAGAACAAGATAATTTCTCACGATGCGGGATTTCCTTAAAACATGGTTTTCTGACAAATTTTGACGAAAGAAATTTGTCCTGTGGTTCTCTTTGAGGCTACACGTTTAGATGTACATGCCACACCAAATCTTTTCGAGTTACAACGTGTTGTTTAGGAGATACAAGCTAATTTTGTACGATGCTTTATTTCATCTCGTAAAGTTTAAGGGTTTCCAATACGAAAGTATTTGTCATTATTCTGCAACAGTGTACTTCCTTATAATGTGGTATTCTTACATATTCTTTCGAGAGAAAACTCTCCTGTGTGTTCTCTTTTGAGGCTACACGCTTAGACATACACCCAACACCAAAGCTTTTCGAGTTACAACGCGTTGTTTAGGAAAAACAAGATAATTTCACACGATGCGGGATTTCCTTAATACGTGGTTTTCTGACAAATTTTGACCAAAGAAAATTCTCCTGTGGGTTCTCTTTTGAGGCTACACGTTTAGACGTACACGCCACACCAAATCTTTTGGAGTTTCAATGTGTTGTTTAGGAGATACAAGCTAATTTTTTACGATATGTTATTTCTTCTCATAAAGTATTTCCAATAAGTACGTATTTGTCTTTAATCTGCAACACTGTATTTTCTTATAACGTGGTATTCTTACACATTCTTTCGAGTGAAAACTCTCCTGTGTGCTCTCTTTTGAGTCTACACGCTTAAACATACATGCAACACCAAAGCTTTTCGAGTTACAAGGTTTTGTTTAGGAAAAACAAGATAATTTCGCACGATGCGGGATTTCATAAACGTGGTTTTCTGAATTTTTGACGAAAGAAAATTCTCCTATGGGTTCTCTCTTGAGGCTACACGTTTAGACGTACACGCCACACAAAGTCTTTTCGAGTTACAACGTGTTGTTTAGGAGATATGAGCTAATTTTGTACGATGCTTTATTTCATCTCGTAAAGTTTAAGGGTTTCCAATACGTACCTATTTGTCTTTACTCTGAAACACTGTATTTCCTTATAACGTGGTATTCTTACATATTCTTTTGAGAGAAAACTCTCCTGTGTGTTCTCTTTTGAGGCTACATGCTGAGACATACACGCAACACCATAGCTTTTCGAGTTAAAACGTGTTGTTTAGGAAAAACAAGATAATTTCGCACGATGCAGGATTTTCTTAATAC
Organism: Apodemus sylvaticus; assembly: GCF_947179515.1. Classification (NCBI taxonomy): domain Eukaryota; kingdom Metazoa; phylum Chordata; class Mammalia; order Rodentia; family Muridae; genus Apodemus; species Apodemus sylvaticus. Next base: position 266,163 of record NW_026263136.1, on the reverse strand, counting down.
GTGGTTTTCTGACAAATTTGACCAAAGAAAATTCTCCTGTGGGTTCTCTTTTGAGGCTACACGTTTAGACGTACACGCCACACCAAATCATTTAGAGTTACAACGTGTTGTTTACGAGATACAAGCTAATTTTGTACGATGCGCTATTTCTTCTCTTAAAGTGTTTCCAATATGTACGTATTTGTCTTTACTCTGCAACACTGTATTTCCTACAACGTGGTATTCTTACATATTCTTTCGAGAGAAAACTCTCCTGTGCATTCGCTTTTGTGGCTACACACTTAGACATACACGCAACACCAAAGCTTTTCGAGTTACAACTTGTTGTTTAGGAAAAACAAGATAATTTCGCAGGATGCGGGATTTCGTTAAAACGTGATTTTCTGACAAATTTTGAAGAAAGAAAATTCTCCTATTGGTTCTCTTTTGAGGCTACACGTTTAGAAGTACACACCACATGAAGTCCTTTCGAGTTACCACGTGTTGTTTAGGAGATACAAGCTAATTTTTTACGATGCATTATTTCTTCTTGTAAAGTGTTTCCAACAAGTATGTATTTGTCTTTACTCTGCAACACTGTATTTCCTTATAACGTTGTATTCTTACATGTTCTTTCTAGAGAAAACTCTCCTGTGCATACTCTTTAGAGGCTACACGCTTAGACATACACGCAACAACAAAGCTTTTCGAGTTACAACGTGTTTTTAAGGAAAAACAAGATAATTTTCACGATGCGGGATTTACTTAAAACGTGGTTTTCTGAAAAATTTTGAAGAAAGAAAGTTATCCTGTGGGTTCTCTTTTGAGGCTACACGTGTAGACGTACGAGCCACACCAAATCTTTTCGAGTTACAACGTGTTGTTTAGGAGATACAAGCTAATTTTGTACGATGCATTATTTCTTCTCTTAAAGTGTTTCCAATGGTATGTAATTGTCTTTTCTGTGCAACACTGTATTTCCTTATAACGTGGTATTCTTACATATTCGTTCAAGAGAAAACTCTCCTGTGCGTTCTCTATTGAGGCTACACGCTTAGACATACACGCAACACCAAAGCTTTTCGAGTTACAATGTGTTGTTTAGGAAAAACTAGAAAATTTCGCACGAAGCGAGATTTCCATACAACGTGTTTTCTGACAAATTTTGATGAAAGAAAATTCTCCTATGTGTTCTCTTTTGAGGCTACACATTTAGATGTACACGCCACATCAAGTCCTTTCGAGTTACCACGTGTTGTTTAGGAGATACAAGCTAATTTTTTACAATGCGTTATTTCTTCTCGTAAAGTGTTTCCAACAAGTATGTTTTTGTCTTTACTCTGCAACACTGTATTCCTTATAACGTTGTATTCTTACATGTTCTTTCGAGAGAAAACACTCCTGTGTGTACTCTTTAGAGGCTACACGCTTAGACATACTCGCAACACCAAAGCTTTTCGAGTTACAACGTGTTGTTTAGGAAAAACCAGATAATTTTGCACGATGCGGAATTTCCTTAAAACGTGGTTATCTAATTTTGATGAAAGAAAATTCTCCTGTTGGTTCTCTTTTGAGGCTACACGTTTAGACGGACACGCCAAACCAAATCTTTTCGAGTTACCACGTGTTGTTAGGAGATACAAGGTAACTTTGTATGATGTATTATTTCTTCTCGTAAAGTGTTTCCAATATGTACTTATTTGTCTTTACTCTGCAAAATTGTATTTCCTAATAACGTGGTATTTTTACATATTCTCTCGAGAGAAAACTATCCTGTGCCTTCTCTTTTGAGGCTCCACGCTTAGACATACACGCAACACTAAACTTTTCGAGTAACAATATGTTGTTTAGGAAAAAGAAGATGGTTTCACACGATGCGGGATTTCCTTAAAACTTGGTTCTGTGAAAAATTTTGATGAAAGAAAATTCTCCTGTGGGTTCTCCTTTGAGGCTACACGTTTAGACGTACAGGCCACATCAAATCTTTTCGAGTTACAACTTGTTGTTTAGGAGATACAAGCTAATTTTGTACTACGCGTTAATTCTTCTCGTAAAGTATTTCCAATACGTATGTGTTTGTCTTTACTCTGCAACATTGTATTTCCTTATAACGTGGCATTCTTACATATTCTTTCGAGAGAAAACTCTCCTGTGCTTTCTCTTTTGAGGCTACACGCTTAGACATACACGCAACACCAGAGCTTTTCGAGTTACAACGTGTTGTTTAGGAAAAACTAGATAATTTCGCACAATGCGAGATTTCCTTAAAACGTGGTTTCTGACAAATTTTGATGAAAGAAAATTCTCCTGTGGGATCTCTTTTGAGGCTACACGTTTAGACGTACAGGCCACACCAAATCTTTTCGAGTAACAACGTGTTGTTTAGGAGATTCAAGCTAATTTTGTACGATGCGTTAATTCCTCTCGTAAAGTGTTTCCAATATGTACGTATTTGTCTTTACTCTGCAACACTGTATTTCCTTATAACGGGGTATTCTTACATATTCTTTCGAGAGAAAACTCTCCTGTGCATTCCCTTTTGAGGCTACACACTTAGACATACACGCAACACCAAAGCTTTTCGAGTTACAACTTGTTGTTTAGGAAAAACAAGATAATTTCGCAGGATGCGGGATTTCGTTAAAACGTGGTTTTCTGACAAATTTTGAAGAAAGAAAATTCTCCAGTGGGTTCTCTTTTGAGGCTACACTTTTAGACGTACACGCCAAACCAAATGTTTTCAAGTTTCCACTTTTTGTTTAGGACATACAAGCTAATATTGTATGATGCGTAATTTCTTCTTGTAAAGTGTTTCCAATAAGTACGTATTTGTCTTTACTCTGCAACACTGTATTTCCTTATAACGTTGTATTCTTACATGATCTATCGAGAGAAAACTCTCCTGTGCATTCTCTTTTGAGGCTACACGCTGAGACATACACGCAACACCAAAGCTTTTCGAGTTACAAGGTGTTGTTTAGGAATAACAAGATAATTTCGCACGATGCGGGATTTCCTTAAAACGTGGTTTTCTGAAAATTTTGACGAAAGAAAATTCTCCTTTGTGTTCTCTTTTGAGGCTACACGTTTAGACGTACACGCCAAACCAAATCTTTTCGAGTTACCACGTGTTGTTTAGGAGATACAAGCTAATTTTGTACGATGCGTTATGATGCGTTATTTCTTCTCCTAAAGTGTTCCCAATATGTACTTATTTGCCTTTACTCTGCAAAATTGTATTTCTTTATAACGTGGTATTCTTACATATTCTTTCGAGAGAAAACTCTCCTGTACCTTTGCTTTTTCGGCTCCACGCTTAGACATACACGCAACACCAAAGCTTTTTGAGTTACAACATGTTGTTTAGGAAAAAGAAGATGATTTCGCACGATGCGGGATTTCCTTAAAACGTGGTTTTCTGAAAATTTTTAACGAAAGAAAATTGTCCTGTGGGTTCCCTTTTGAGGCAACACGTTTAGACGTACACGCCACACCGAATTTTTTCGAGTTACAACGTGTTGTTTAGGAGATACAAGTTAATTTTTTACGATGCGTTATTTCTTCTCGTAAAGTGTTTCCAATATGTACGTATCTGTCTTTACTCTGCAACACTCTATTTCCTTATAACGTGGTATTCTTACATATTCTTTCTAGAAAAAACTCTCCTTTACATTCTCTTTTGAGGCTACACGCTTAGACATACACACAACACCAAAGTTTTTCGAGTTACAACGTGTTGTTTAGGAAAAACAAGATAATTTTGCATGATGAGGGATTTCCTTATATCGTGGTTTTCTGACAAATTTTGAAGAAAGAAAATTCTCCTGTGGGGTCTCTTTTGAGGCTACACTTTTAGACGTACACGCCAAACCAAATCTTTTCGAGTTACCACTTGTTGTTTAGGAGATACAAGCTTATATTTTATGATGTGTCATTTCTTCTCGTAAAGTGTTTCCAATATGTACGTATTTGTCTTTACTCTCCAACACTGTATTTCCTTATAACGTTGTATTCTTACATGTTCTTTCGAGAGAAAACTCTCCTGTGCATTCTCTTTTGAGGCTACACGCTGAGACATACATGCAACACCAAAGCTTTTCGTGTTACAAGTTGTTTAGGAAAAACAAGATAATTTCGCACGATGGGGGATTTCCTTAAAACGTGGTTTTCTGACAAATTTTGACGAAAGAAAATTCTCCTTTGTGTTCTCTTTTGCGGCTACACGTTTAGACGTACACGCCAAACCAAACCTTTTCGAGTTACCACGTGTTGTTTAGGAGATACAAGCTAATTTTGTATGATGCGTTATTTCTTCTCCTAAAGTGTTTCCAATATGTACTTATTTGCCTTTACTCGGCAAAATTGTATTTCTTTATAACGTCTATTCTTACATATTCTTTCGAGAGAAAACTCTCCTGTGCCTTCGCTTTTGAGGCTCCACGCTTAGACATACACGCAACACCAAAGTTTTTTGAGTTACAACATGTTGTTTAGGAAAAAGAAGATGATTTCGCACGATGCTGGATTTCCTTAAAACGTGGTTTTCTGAAAAATCTAACGAAAGAAAATTGTCCTGTGGGTTCTCTTTTGAGGCTACACGTTTAGACGTACACGCCACACCAAATCTTTTCGAGTTACAACGTGTTGTTTAGGAGAAACAAGTTAATTTTTTACGATGCGTTATTTCTTCTCGTAGAGAGTTTCCAATATGTACGTATTTGTCTTTACTCTGCAACAATGTATTTCCTTATAACGTGGTATTCTTAAATATTCTTTCGAGAAAAAACTCTCCTTTACATTCTCTTTTGAGGCTACACGCTTAGACATACACGCAATACCAAAGCTTTTCGAGTTACAACTTGTTGTTTAGGAAAAACAAGATAATTTTGCACGATGAGGGATTTCCTTAAAACGTGGTTTTCTCACATATTTTGACGAAAGAAAATTCTCCTGTGGGTTCTCTTTTGAGGTTACACGTTTAGCTGTACACGCCACACCAAATCCTTTCGAGTTACAACCGGTTGTTTAGGAGATACGAGCTAATTTTGTATGATGCATTAGTTCTTCTCGTAAAGTGTTTCCAATACATACGTATTTGTCTTTACTCTGCAACACTGTATTTCCTTATAATGTGATATTCTTACATATTCTTTTGAGGGAAAACTCTCCTGTGTGTTCTCTTTTGAGGCTACATGCTTAGACATACACACAACACCAAAGATTTTCGAGTTACAACGTGTTGTTTAGGAAAAACTAGATAATTTCGCACAATGCGAGATTTCCTTAAAACGTGGTTTCTGACAAATTTTGATGAAAGAAAATTCTCCTGTGGGTTCTCTTTTGAGGCTACACGTTGAGACGTACACGTCACACCAAAACTTTTCGAGTTACAACGAGTTGTTTAGGAGACACAAGCTAATTTTGTATGATGCGATATTTCTTCTTTTAAAGTGTTTCCAATATGTACGTATTTGTCTTTACTCTGCAACACTGTATTTCCTTATAACGTGGTATTCTTACATATTCTTTCGAGAGAAAACTCTCCTGTGCATTCCCTTTTGTGGCTACACACTTAGTCATACACGCAACACCAAAGCTTTTCGAGTTACAACTTGTTGTTTAGGAAAAACAAGATAATTTCGCAGGATGCGGGATTTCGTTAAAACGTGATTTTCTGAAAAATTTTGAAGAAAGAAAATTCTCCTATGGGTTCTCTTTTCAGGCTACACGTTTAGACGTACACGCCACACCAAGTCCTTTCGAGTTACCACGTGTTGTTTAGGAGATACAAGCTAATTTTTTACAATGCGTTATTTCTTCTCGTAAAGTGTTTCCATCAAGTATGTATTTGTCTTTACTCTGCAACACTGTATTCCCTTATAACGTTGTATTCTTACATGTTCTTTCGAGAGAAAACTCTCCTGTGCGTACTCTTTAGAGGCTACACGCTTAAACATACACGCAACGCCAAAGATTTTCGAGTTACAATGTGTTGTTTAGGAAAAGCAAGATAATTTCGCACGATGCGAGATTTCCATAAAACGTGGTTTTCTGAAAAATTTTGACAAAAGAAAGTTTTCCTGTGGGTTCTCTTTTGAGGCTACACGTTTAGAAGTACGAGCCACAACAAATCTTTTCGAGTTCCAATTGTTGTTTAGGAGATACAAGATAATTTTGTGCGATGTGTTATTTCCTCTCTTAAAGTGTTTCCAATACGTACGTATTTGTCTTTATTCTGCAACACTGTATTTTCTCATAACATGGTATTCTTACAAATTCTTTCGAGAGAAAACTCTCCTGTGCATTCTCTTTTGAGGCTACAAGCTTAGACATACACCCAACTCCAAAGCTTTTCGAGTTACAACATGTTGTTCAGGAAAAAGAAGATGATTTGGCACGATGCGGGATTTCCTTAAAACGTGGTTTTCTGAAAAATTTTGACGAAAGAAAATTCTCCTGTGGGTTCTCTTTTGAGGCTACACGTTTAGACGTACACGCCGCACCAAATCTTTTCGAGTTACAACGTTTTGTTTAGGAGATACAAGCTAATTTTCTACGATGCGTTACTTCTTCTCGTAAAGTGTTTCCAATATGTACATATTTGTCTGCTCTGCAACACTGTATTTCCTTATAACGTGGTATTCTTACATATTATTTCGAGAGAAAACTATCCTGTGCGTTCTCTTTTGAGGCTACACACTTAGACATACAGGCAACACCAAAGCTTTTCGAGTTACAACATGTTGTTTAGGAAAAACAAGATAATTTCGCACGATGCGAGATTTCCATAAAACGTGGTTTTAGACAATTTTTGACGGAAGAAAGTTCTCCTCTGGGTTCTCTTTTGAGGCTACACGTGTAGAGGTACGAGCCACACCAAATCTTTTCGAGTTACAATGTGTTGTTTAGGAGATACAAGCTAATTTTGTACAATGCGTTATTTCTTCTCTTAAAGTGTTTCCAATATGTACGTAGTTGTCTTTATTCTGCAACACTGTATTTCCTTATAACGTGGTATTCTTACATATTCTTTCGAGAGAAAACTCTCCTGTGCATTCTCTTTTGAGGCTACATGCTTAGACATACACGCAACACCAAAGCTTTTCGAGTTACAACGTGTTGTTTAGGAAAAACAAGATAATTTCGCACGATGCGCTATTTCCTTAAAACGTGGTTTCAGACAAATTTTGATGAAAGAAAATTCTCCTGTGGGTTCTCGTTTGAGGCTACACTTTTAGACGTACATGTCACACCAAATCTTTTCGAGTTACAACGTGTTGTTTAGGAGATACAAGCTCATTTTTTACGATGCATTATTTCTTCTCGTAAAGTGTTTCCAATATGTACTTATTTGTCTTTACTCTGCAAAATTGTATTTCCTTTTAACGTGGTATTCTTACATATTCTTTCAAGAGAACACTCTCCTGTGCCTTCTCTTTTGAGTCTCCACGCTTACACATACACGCAACACCAACGCTTTTCGAGTTACAACATGTTGTTTAGGAAAAAGAAGATGATTTCGCACGATGCGGGATTTCCTTAAAACGTGGTTTTCTGAAAAATTTTGACCAAAGAAAATTCTCCTGTGGGTTCTCTTTTGAGGCTACATGTTTAGATGTACACGCCACACCAAAACTTTTCGAGTTACAACGTGTTGTTTTGGAGATACAAGCTAATTTTGTACGATGCGTTAATTCTTCTCATAAAGTGTTTCCAATACATACGTATTTGTCTTTACTCTGCAACACTGTATTTCCTTATAACGTGGTATTCTTACATATTCTTTCGAGAGAAAAGTATCCTGTGCGTTCCCTTTTGAGGCTGCACACTTAGACGTACAGGCAACATCAATGCTTTTAGAGTTACAACGTGTTGTTTATGAAAAACAAGATTATTTCGCACGATGCGGGATTTCCTTAAAACGTGGTTTTCTGACAAATTTTGACGAATGAAAATTCTCCTGTGGGTTCTCTTTTGAGGCTCCACGTTTAGACATACACGCCACACCAAATCCTTTCGAGTTACCACGTGTTGCTTAGGAGATACAAGCTAATTTTCTACGATGCGTTATTTCTTCTCGTAAAGTGTTTCCAATAATTACGTATTTGTGTTTACTCTGCAACACTGTATTTCCTTATAACGTTGTATTCTTACATGTTATTTCGAGAGAAAACTCTCCTGTGCGTTCTCTTTAGAGGCTACAGGCTTAGACATACACGAAAAACCAAAGCTTTTTCAGTTACAACATGTTGTTTATGAAAAACAAGATAATTTTGCACGATGCGAGATTTCCTTAAAACGTGGTTTTCTGACAAATTTTGACGAAAGAAAGTTATCCTGTGGTTTCTCTTTTGAGGGTACACGTGTAGACGTACGAGCCACACCAAATCTTTTCGAGTTACACCGTGTTGTTTAGGAGATACAAGCAAATTTTGTAAGATGCGTTATTTCTTCTAAGTGTTTCCAATATGTCCTTATTTGCCTTTACTCTGCAACATTGTATTTCCATATAACGTGGTATTCTTACATATTCTTTCGAGGGAAAACGCTCCTGTGCATTCTCTTTTGAGGCTACACGTTTAGACATACACGCAACGCCAAAGCTTTTCGAGTTACAACGTGTTGTTTAGGAAAAACAAGATAATTTCGCACGATGCGAGATTTCCATAAAACGTGGTTTTCTGAAAAATTTTGATGAAAGAAAGTTCTCCTGTGGGTTCTCTTTTGAGGCTACACTTCTAGAGGTACGAGCCACACTAAATCTTTTCGAGTTACAAAGTGTTCTTTAGGAGATACAAGCTAATTTTGGACGATGCGTTATTTCTTCTCTTAAAGTGTTTCCAATATGTACGTAGTTGTCTTTACTCTGCAACACTGTATTTCCTTATAACATGGTATTCCTACATATTCTTTCAAGAGAAAACTCTCCTGTGCGTTCTCTTTTGAGGCTACAAGCCTAGACATACACGCAACACCAAAGCTTTTCGATTTACAACGTGTTGTTTAGGAAAAACAAGATAATTTCGCACGATGCGAGATTTCCTTTAAACGTGGTTTCTGACAAATTTTGATGAAAGAAAATTCTCCTGTGGGTTCTCTTTTGAGGCTAAACGTTTAGACATACACGTCACACCAAATCTTTTCGAGTTACAACGTGTTGTTTAGGAGATACAAGCTAATTTTTTACGATCCATTCTTCCTTCTCATAAAGTGTTTCCAATATGTACTTATTTGTCTTTACTCTGCAAAATTGTATTTCCTTATAACGTGGTATTCTTACATATTCTTTCGAGAGAAAACTCTCCTGTGCCTTCTCTTTTGAGGCTCCATGCTTACACATACACGCAACACCAAAGCTTTTCAAGTTACAACATGTTGTTTAGGAAAAAGAAGATGATTTCGCACGATGGGGATTTCCTTAACACGTGGTTTTCTGAAAAATTTTGACGAAACAAAATTCTCCTTTGGGTTCTCTTTTGAGGCTACATGTGTAGACGTACACGCCACACCAAATCTGTTCGAGTTACAACGTATTGTTTAGGAGATACAAGCTAATTTTTTACAATGCGTTAATTCTTCTCATAAAGTGTTTCCAATACATACATATTTGTCTTTACTCTGCAACATTGTATTTCCTTATAACGTGGTATTCTTACATATTCTTTCAATAGAAAACTGTCCTGTGCGTTCTCCTTTGAGGCCACACGTTTAGACATACACGCAACATCAAAGCTTTTCGACTTACAACGTGTTGTTTAGGAAAAACAAGATAATTTCGCACAATGCGAGATTTCCTTAAAACGTGGTTTTCTGACAAATTTTGACGAAAGAAAATTCTCCTGTGGGTTCTCTTTTGAGGCTACACGTTTCAACTTACACGCCACACCAAATCCTTCGAGTTACAACGTGTTGTTTAGGAAATACAAGCTAATTTTTTACGATGTATTATTCCTTCTCGTAAAGTGTTTCCAATAAGTTAGTATCTGTCTTTACTCTGCAACACTGTATTTCCTTATAACGTGGTATTCTTACATATTCTTTCGAGAGAATACTCTCCTGTGCCTTCTCTTTTGAGGCTACACGCTTAGACATACACGCAACACCAAAGCTTTTCGAGTTACAACGTGTTGTTTAGGAAGAACAAGATAATTTCGCACGATGCGGGATTTCCTTAAAACGTGGTTTTCTGAAAAATTTTGACGAAAGAAAATTCTCCTGTGGGTTCTCTTTTGAGGCTACATGTTTAGATGTACACGCCACAACAAATCCTTTCGAGTTACAACGTTTTGTTTAGGAGATACAAGCTAATTTTGTAAGATGCGTTAATTCTTCTCATAAAGTGTTTCCAATACGTACGAATTTGTCTTTACTCTGCAACACTGTATTTCCTTATAACGTGGTATTCTTACATATTCTTTCGAGGGAAAACTCTCCAGTGCGTTCTCTTTCGAGGCTACACGCTTAGACAAACACACAACACCAAAGCTTTTCGAGTTACAACGTGTTGTTTAGGAAAAAACAAGATAATTTCGCATGATGCGAGATTTCCATAAATCGTGGTTTTCTGAAAAATTTTAATGAAAGAATTTCCTCCTGTGGGTTCTCTTTTGAGGCTACACTTGTAGAGGTATGAGCCACACCAAATCTTTTCGAGTTACAAAGTTTTGTTTAGGAGATACAAGCTAATTTTGTACGATGCGTTATTTCTTCTCTTAAAGTGTTTCCAATATGTACGTATTTGTCTTTACTCTGCAACACTGTATTTCCTTATAACGTGGTATTCCTACATTTTCTTTCGAGAGAAAACTCTCCTGTGCGTTCTCTTTTGAGGCTACACGCTTAGACATACACGCAACACCAAAGCTTTTCGATTTACAACGTGTTGTTTATGAAAAACAAGATAATTTCACACGATGCGAGATTTCCTTAAAACGTGGTTTCTGACAAATTTTGATGAAAGAAAATTCTTGGGCCTGGGAGCGGCGGCAGCAGCAGCAGTAGCAGCAGCAGTGGCTGGTCCAGAGGAAGGGCCATCAGCAGTAGAACCAAGCGGACAGGGTCCAGGCAGACCCGGTGCCCACGACCACTGGCCATCGCTGGCCAGCCAGGCTGCAAGCAGCGGCGGATTTACGGTGCCTTTCACCACACGGAAGCCACATCAGAACTCTGCCTCCCGCCAGTCAGTTACGAGGGCTCCATATTGGTTCTCGGTCGCCAGAGAAATCAGACTGAGGTACGCAAATATAACCCGAGAACAACATCGCGGGTGTCTAAGCCTGACGGGCGTTGTCCTGCACCCAGGCCCTGAGCTGATCGGGGGTCCACCGGGGTGCAAACCCGGCCAGGAATTTTTTTTCCTCCAGGACCGGCGCGCGCACCACCACCATTTTGCCTGGGGGAAGCCAGGGAGACCTAGCAGGCAAAACCAAACCGGCTAACAGGCATAGCAGGGGTCTCAGACGGTCAGTCCCTGGACTGCCCCCAGGCCCTGGGCTGCTCGGTGGGCCATCTGTGTGCCGACCCGGCCAGGAGGTTGTTTATCCGGGCCAGTTTACGCACCACCACCATTTTGCCTACGGGAAGCCAGAGAGACCTAGCAGGCAAAACCAAACCAGCTAACAGGCATAGCCCGAGGCGGACATAGCAGGGGCCTCAGACGGTCAGGCCCTGGACTGACCCCCAGGCCCTGGGCTGCTCGTTGGGCCATCTGTGTGCTGACCCAGCCAGGAGGTTGTTAGCCCAGCAGACTCTCCCAGCACTCTCAGGGAACTCGCACACGCCACCATCCTAGCCACCTGACACACCCAATTAACACCCACAGCTGAGGGGAACTTTGCACCGACATTGGCCTGCCAGGCTTTTGCCTAGACTCAGGGCCTGAGCAGCTAGGCTAGCCTTGTGTGCACCAACACGGTTGGGAGTTCTGCTGCCCAGATCAGCCTGGGCGGCAGCACCACATCTCCAAGTCCTGCAAGTGGCTAGCTGGGTTTCCGGGCGGCCAGCTGGGAGAAGTCAGTGTGCTCCAGTGAATCCAGCGGGCCCCAGCAGGAGCCTTCGGGTGCCTGCTTTGGGATCTGAACAGCCTGGGCAGCAGCACCCTGTCTACAAGCAGTGCAGGAGGTAAGCTGTGCACCAGAGGCCAACGGGGAAGGGGCAGCTTGCACTGGTGAGTCCAGCACTGACAAGACAAACTAACACCAGTGAGAACTAGATGGCAAAAGGCAAACGCAGGAACGTCACTAACAGAAATCAAGGCAATATGGCAACATCTGAACCCAATTCTCCTCTACCAACATGTCCTGGATACCCCATCACACCAGTAAAACAAGATTTGGATTTAAAATCACTGGTCATGATGCTGGTACAGGAACACATGAAGGACATACTTAAAGAAATTCAGGAGAAAATGGATCAAAAGTTAGAAGCCCTTGCAAGGGAAACACAAAAATCATTGAAAGAAATCCAGGAGAATACAAAAGCCAACAAGGAGGAAATGCAAAAAACACTTAAAGAAATACAGGAGAACTTTGGTCAACAGGCTGAGGTCATGAAAGACGAAACACAAAAATCTCTTAATGAAATGCAGGAGAACTTTGGTCAACAGGCTGAGCTCATGAAAGAGGAAACACAAAAATCTCTTAAAGAATTACAGGAAAACACAAACATGCAAGTGAAGGAGCTAAGCAAAACCATCCAGGATCAAAAATCAGAAGTAGAAACAACTAAGAAAACTCAAAGGGAGACAACTTTGGAGATAGAAAGCCTTGGGAAGAAATCAGGGGACAGAGATGCAAATATCAACAACAGAATACACGAGATAGAAGAAAGAATCTCAGATGCTGAAGATTCCATAGAAACCATGGTCTCAACAGTTAAAGAAAATGCAAAATGCAAAAAGCTTGTAACCCAAAATATCCAGGAAATCCAGGACACAATGAGAAGACCAAACCTAAGGATTATAGGCATAGATGAGAGTGAAGATTTACAACTTAAAGGGCCAGCAAATATCTTCAATAAAATTATGGAAGAAAACTTCCCTAACCTAAAGAGAGAGATGCCCATGAATATACCAGAAGCCTACAGAACTCCAAACAGACTGGACCAGAAGAGAAATACTTCCCGTCACATAATAATCAAAACACCAAATGTTCTAAACAAAGAAAGAATACTAAAGGCAGTAAGAGAAAAAGGCCAAGTAACATGTAAAGGAAGACCTATCAGAATCACAGCAGACTTTTCACCGGAGACTATGAAGGCTAGAAGGTCCTGGGCAGATCTCATGCAGACTCTAAGAGAACACAAATGCCAACGAAAACAACTATATCCAGCAAAACTCTCAATCACCATAGATGGAGAAACTAAGATATTTCATGACAAAACCAAGTTTACCCAATATCTATCCACAAACCCGGCCCTAAAAAGGATAATAGGAAGACAACACCAATACAAGGAGGGAAACTTCACCCTGGAAAAAGCAAGATAGTAACCTTTCATCAAACCCAAAAGAAGTTAAGCATTCAAATTTAAAAAATAACGTCAAAAATGATAGGAAGTAACAATCACTATTCCTTAATATCTCTTAACATCAATGGACTTAATGCCCCAACAAAAAGACACAGACTAACTGAATGGATACGTAAACAGGACCCTACATTTTGCTGCTTACAGGAAACACACCTCAGGTTCAAAGACAATCACTACCTTAGAGTAAAAGTCTGGAAGACAATTTTACAAGCAAATGGTCTCAGGAAACAAGCTGGAGTAGCCATTTTAATATCAGATAAAATTGACTTTCAACCCAAAGTCATCAAAAGAGACCCTGAGGGACACTTCTTGCTGGTCAAAGGAAAAATACAAAAAGAAGAACTGTCAATCCTGAACATCTATGCCCCAAATGCAAGGGCACCCTCTTTCGTAAAAGAAACTTTATTAAAACTAAAAGCACACATTGCACCTAACACAATAATTGTGGGTGACTTCAACACTGCACTTTCCTCAATGGACCGATCAGGAAAACAGAAACTAAACAAGGACACAATGAAACTAATTGAAGCTTTGGACCAATTAGATTTAACAGATATATATAGAACATTCTATCCTAAAACAAAAGAATATACCTTTTTCTCAGCACCTCATGGTACCTTCTCCAAAATCGACCATATAATTGGTCACAAGACAGACCTCAACAAATATAAGAAGATAGAACTAATACCATGCCTCCTATCTGATCACTATGGAGTAAAAGTGGTCTTCAATAGCAACAGAAACAACAGAAAACCCACATACACGTGGAAACTGAACAATACTCTACTCAATGATACCTTGGTCAAGGAAGAAATAAAGAAAGAAATTAAAGACTTTTTAGAACACAATAAAAATGAAAACACAACATACCCAAATCAATGGGACACAATGAAAGCAGTGCTAAGAGGAAAACTCATAGCCCTGAGTGCCTCCAAAAAGAAAATGGAGAGAGCATACATTACCAGCTTAATGACACACCTGAAAGCCCTAGAACAAAAAGAAGCTATTTCACCCAGGAGGAGTAGAAGGCAGGAAATCATCAAACTCAGGGCCGAAATCAATCAAGTAGAAACAAAGAGAACCATACAAAAAATCAACAAAACCAGGAGCTGGTTCTTTGAGAAAATCAACAAGAGAGATAAACCCTTAGCCAGACTGACCAAAGGGCACAGAGAAAGTATCCAAATTAACAAACTTAGAAATGAAAAGGGAGATATAACAACGGAAACTGAGGAAATCCAAAAAATCATCAGATCCTACTACAAGAGCCTGTACTCAACACAACTGGAGAATCTGGAGGAAATGGACAATTTCCTTGACAGATACCAAATACCAAAATTAAATCAGGACCAACTAGACCATCTAAACAGTCCCATAATGCCTAAAGAAATAGAAGGAGTCATAGAAAGTCTTCCAACCAAAAAAAGCACAGGACCAGATGGCTTCAGTGCAGAATTCTACAAGACCTTCAAAGAAGAGTTAACACCAATACTCTTCAAACTATTCCACAAAATAGAAACAGAAGGAACACTACCCAATTCCTTCTACGAAGCCACAATTACGCTGATACCAAAGCCACAAAAAGATCCAACAAAGAAAGAGAACTTCAGACCAATTTCCCTTATGAACATCGATGCAAAAATACTCAATAAAATTCTTGCTTACCGAATCCAAGAACACATCAAAACGATCATCCACCATGATCAAGTAGGCTTTATCCCGGGAATGCAGGGTTGGTTCAATATACGGAAATCCATCAATACAATCCACTACATAAACAAACTCAAATAACAAAACCACATGGTCATTTCATTGGATGCTGAAAAAGCATTTGACAAAATTCAGCATCCCTTCATGCTTAAAGTCTTGGAGAGAACAGGAATTCAAGGCCCATACCTAAACATAGTAAAAGCAATATACAGCAAACCGGTAGCCAGCATCAAACTAAATGGAGAGAAACTTGAAGCAATCCCACTGAAATCAAGGACCAGACAAGGCTGCCCCCTTTCTCCTTATCTTTTCAATATTGTACTTGAGGTACTAGCTCGGGCAATTCGACAACATAAGGAGGTCAAAGGGATACAAATTGGAAAGGAAGAAGTCAAACTATCATTATTTACAGACGACATGATCGTCTACCTAAGTGACCCAAAGAACTCCACTAGAGAGCTCCTACAGCTGATAAACAACTTCAGCAAAGTGGCAGGTTATAAAATCAACTCAAGCAAATCAGTGGCCTTCCTATACTCAAAGGATAAGCAGGCTGAGAAAGAAATTAGGGAAATGACCCCCTTCACAATAGCCTCAAACAGTATAAAGTATCTTGGGGTGACCCTTACCAAACATGTGAAAGATCTGTATGACAAGAACTTCAAGACTCTGAAGAAGGAAATGGAAGAAGACCTCAAAAAATGGGAAAACCTCCCATGCTCATGGATCGGTAGAACCAATATAGTTAAAATGGCCATTCTGCCTAAAGCACTATACAGATTCAATGCAATACCCATCAAAATCCCAACTCAATTCTTCACAGAGTTAGAAAGAGCAATTATCAAATTCATCTGGAACAACAAAAAACCCAGGATAGCTAAAACTATTCTCAGCACAAAAGAAAATCTGGGGGAATCAGTATCCCTGACCTCAAGCAATACTACAGAGCAATAGTGTTAAAAACTGCATGGTGTTGGTACAGTGACAGACAGGAGGATCAATGGAACAGGATTGAAGATCTAGAAATGAACCCACACACCTATGGCCACTTGATCCTTGACAAAGAGGCTGAAAACATCCAATGGAAAAAAGATAGCCTTTTCAACAAATCGTGCTGGTTCAACTGGAGGTCAGCATGCAGAAGAATGCGAATTGATCCATCCTTGTCTCCTTGTACTAAGCTCAAATCCAAATGGATCAAGGACCTCCACATAAAGCCAGACACTCTGAAGCTAATAGAAAAGAAACTGGGGAAGAACCTTGAGGACATCGGTACAGGGAGAAAGTTTCTGAACAGAACACCAATAGCGTATGCTCTAAGAGCAAGAATTGACAAATGGGACCTCATGAAATTACAAAGTTTCTGTAAGGCAAAGGACACCATCAAGAGGAAAAATCGGCAACCAACAAATTGGGAAAAGATCTTCACCAATCCTACATCAGATAGAGGGCTAATATCCAATATATATAAAGAACTCAAGAAGTTAGACTCCAGAAAACCAAACAACCCTATTAAAAAATGGGGTACAGAGTTAAACAAAGAATTCTCACCTGAAGAACTTCGGATGGCGGAGAAGCATCTTAAAAAATGCTCAACTTCATTAGTCATCAGGGAAATGCAAATCAAAACAACCCTAAGATTTCATCTTACACCAGTCAGAATGGCTAAGATTAAAAATTCAGGAGACAGCAGGTGTTGGAGAGGGTGTGGAGAAAGAGGAACACTCCTCCACTGCTGGTGGGGTTGCAAATTGGTACAACCACTCTGGAAATCAGTCTGGCGGTTCCTCCGAAAACTGGGCACCTCACTTCCAGAAGATCCTGCTATACCACTCCTGGGCATATACCCAGAAGACTCCCCTCCATGTAATAAGGATACATGTTCTACTATGTTCATAGCAGCCCTATTTATAATTGCCAGATGCTGGAAAGAACCCAGGTATCCCTCAACAGAAGAGTGGATGCAAAAAATGTGGTATATCTACACAATGGAGCACTATTCTGCCATTAGAAACAATGAATTCATGAAATTCTTAGGCAAATGGATGGAGCTAGAGAATATCATACTAAGTGAGGTAACCCAGACTCAAAAGGTGAATCATGGTATGCACTCACTAATAAGTGGATATTAACCTAGAAAACTGGAATGCCCAAAACATAATCCACACATCAAATGAGGAACAAGAAGAAAGGAGGAGTGGCCCCTGGTTCTGGAAAGACTCAGTGAAACAGTATTTAGCAAAACCAGAACGGGGAAGTGGGAAGGGGTGGATGGGAGGACAGGGGAAGAGAAGGGGGCTTTCGGGACTTTCGGGGAGTGGGGGGGCTAGAAAAGGGGAAATCATTTGAAATGTAAATAAATTATATCGAATAAAAAAAGTTAACACTAAAAAAAAATAAGACAAAAAAAAAAAGGAGTGGGAGTGGATGGGTTCGTGAGCAGGGAGAAGGGGTTATGGGATAGTGTGTTTTCAGAGGGGAAACCAGGAATGCAGATAATATTTAAAATGTAAATAAAGAAAATATTTAATTTAAAAAACGTAAAAAAAAAAAAAAAGAAAGAAAGAAAATTCTCCTGTGGGTTCTCTTTTGAGGCTACACGTTTAGACGTACACGTCACACCAAATCTTTTCGAGTTACAACATGTTGTTTAGGAGATACAAGCTAATTTTTTACGATGCATTCTTTCTTCTCGTAAAGTGTTTCCAATCTGTACTTATTTGTCTTTAATCTGCAAAATTGTATTTCCTTATAACGTGGGATTCTTACATATTCTTTCGAGAGAAAACTCTCCTGTGCCTTCTCTTTTGAGGCTCCACGCTTACACATACACGCAACACCAAAGCTTTTCGAGTTACAACATGTTGTTTAGGAAAAAGAAGATGATTTCGCACGATGGGGGATTTCCTTAAAACGTGGTTTTCTGAAAAATTTGGACGAAAGAAAATTCTCCTGTGGGTTCTCTTTTGAGGCTACATGTTTAGAAGTACACGCCACGCCAAACCTTTTCGAGTTACAACGTGTTGTTTAGGAGATACAAGCTAATTTTGTATGATGCTTTAATTCTTCTCGTAAAGTGTTTCCAAAACGTACGTATTTGTCTTTACTCTGCAACACTGTATTTCCTTATAACATGGTATTCTTACATATTCTTTCGAGAGAAAACTATCCTTTGCATTCCCTTTTGAGGCTACACATTTAGACATACAGGCAACACCAATGCTTTTCGAATTACAACGTCTTGTTTATGAAAAACAAGATAATTTCGCACAATGCGGGATTTCCTTAAACCATTGTGTTCTGACAAATTTTGAGGAAAGAAAATTCTCCTGTGGGTTCTCTTTTGATGCTACACGTTTAGACGTGCACGCCACACCAAATCCTTTCCAGTTACCAAGTGTTTAGGAGATACAAGCTAATTTTGTACTATGTGTTATTTCTTCTCTTAAAGTGTTTCCAATAAGTACGCATTTGTCTTTACTCTGCAACACTCTATTTCCTTATAACATTGTATTCTTACATGTTCTTTCAAGAGAAAACTCTCCTGGGAGTTCTCTTTAGAGGCTACACGCTTAGACATACACGCAACACCAAAGCTTTTCGAGTTACAACGTGTTGTTTAGGAAAAACAAGATAATTTCGCACGATGCGGGATTTCCTTAAAACGTGGTTTTCTGACAAATTTTGACGAAAGAAAATTCTACTGTGTCTTCTTTTTTGAGGCTACAGGTTTAGACGTACACGCCACACTGAATCTTTTCGAGTTACCACGTGTTGTTTAGGAGATACAAGCTAATTTTTTACGATGTGTTATTTCTTCTCGTAAAGTGTTTCCCATACATACGTATTTGTCTTTACTCTGCAACACTGTATTTCCTTATAACGTGGTATTCTTATATATTCTTTCGAGAGAAAACTCTCCTGTCCGTTCTCTTTTGAGGCCACACGTTTAGACATACACGCAACACCAAAGCTTTTCGAGTTATAACGTGTTGTTTAGGAAAAACAAGATAATTTCGCACAATGCGGGATTTCCTTAAAACGTGGTTTTCTGACAAATATTGACAAAAGAAAATTCTCCTGTGGGTTCTCTTTTGAGGCTACAAGTTTCAAATTACATGCCACACCAAATCCTTCGAGTTACAACGTGTTGTTTAGGAAATACAAGCTAATTTTGTACTATGTATTATTCCTTCTCGTAAAGTGTTTCCAATAAGTAAGTATCTGTCTTTACTCTGCAACACTGTATTTCCTTATAACGTGGTATTCTTACATATTCTTTCGAGAGAATACACTACTGTGCCTTCTCTTTTGAGGCTACACGCTTAGACATACACGCAACACCAAAGCTTTTCGAGTTACAACGTGTTGTTTAGGAAAAACAAGATGATTTCGCACGATGCAGGACTTCCTTAAAACGTGGTTTTCTGAAAAAAATTTGACGAAAGAAAATTCTCTTGTGGGTTTTCTTTTGAGGCTACACGTTTAGATGTAAACATCACACCAAATCTTTTCGAGTTACAACGTGTTGTTTAGGAGATACAAGCTAATTTTGTACCATGCGTTATTTCTTCTCATTAAGTGTTTCCAATACATAAGTATTTGTCTTTTCTCTGCAACACTGTATCCTTATTACGTGGTATTCTTACATATTCTTTCGAGAGAAAACTCTCCTGTGGGTTCTCTTTTGAGGCTACATGCTTAGACATACAAGTAACACCAAAGCTTTTCGAGTTACAACGTGTTGTTTAGGAAAAACAAGATAATTTCGCACAATGCGGGATTTCCTCAAAACGTGATTTCTGAAAAATTTTGACGAAAGAAAATTCTCCTGTGGGTTCTCTTTTGAGGCTACACATTTAGACGTACACGCCACACCAAATCTTTTCGAGTTACAACGTGTTGTTTAGGAGATACAAGCTAATTTTGAACGATGCGTTATTTCATCTCTAAAAGTGTTTCCAATAAGTACCTATTTGTCTTTAGTCTGCAACGCTGTATTTCCTTAGAACGTGGTATTCTTACATCTTATTTCGAGAGAAAACACTCCTGTACGTTCGCTTTTGAGGATACACGCTTAGACATACACGCAACACCAAAGCTTTTCAAGTTACAACGTGTTGTTTAGGAAAAACAAGATAATTTCACACGATGCGGGATTACCGTAAAACGTGGTTTTCTGACATATTTTGACGAAAGAAAATTCTCCTGTGGGTTCTCTTTTGAGGCTACACATTTAAACGTACATGCCACACCAACTCTTTTCGAGTTACAATGTGTTGTTTAGGAGATACAAGCTAATTTTGTACGATGCGTTATTTCTTCTCATAAAGTGTTTCCAATATGTACGTATTTGTCTTTATTCTGCAACACTGTATTTCCTTATAACGTGGTATTCTTAAATATTCTTTCGAGAGAAAACTCTCCTGTGCGTTCTCTTTTGAGGCTACACGCTTAGACATACACGCCACACCAAATCTTTTCGAGTTACAACGTGTTGTTTAGGAGATACAAACTAATTTTGAACGATGTTTTATTTCTTCTCGTAAAGTGTTTCCAATACATACGTATTTGTCTTTATTCCGCAATACTGTATTTCCTTATAACGTGGTGTTCTTACATATTCTTTCGAGAGATAACTCTCCTCTGCGTTCTCTTTTGAGACTACACGCTTAGACATACACGTAACACCAAAGCTTTTCGAGTTACAACGTGTTGTTTAGGAAAATCAAGATAATTTCCCACAATGCGGGATTTCCTAAAAACGTGATTTCTGAAACATTTTGAAGAAAGAAAATTCTCCTCTGGGTTCTCTTTTGAGACTACACGTTTAGTCGTACACGCCACACCAAATCGTTTCGAGTTACAACGTGTTGTTTAGGAGATACAAGCTAATTTTGTATGATGCGTTATTTCTTCTCGTAAAGTGTTTACAATGTGTACATATTTGTCTTTATTCTGCAACACTGTATTTCCTTATAACGTTGTATTCTTACATGTTCTCTCGAGAGAAAACTCTCCTGTGGGTTCTCTTTTGAGGCTACACGTTTAGATGTACACGCCACACCAAATCTTTTTGAGTTACAACGTGTTGTTTAGGAGATACAAGCTAATTTTGAACGATGCATTATTTCTTCGTGTAGCCTCAAAAGAGAACCCACAGGAGAATTTTCTTTCATCAAAATTTGTCAGAAACCACGTTTTAAGGAAATCTCGCATCCTGCGAAATTATCTTGTTTTTCACAAACAAAATGTTGTAACACGAAAAGCTTTGGTGTGGCGTGTATATCTACGCGTGTAGCCTCAAAAGAGAATGCAGAGGAGAGTTTTCTCTCGAAAGAATATGTAAGAATACCACGTTATAAGTAAATACAGTGTTGCAGAGTAAAGATAAATAGGTACAGATTGTAAATACTTTATGAGAAGAATTAATGCATGTTACAAAATTAGCTTGTATCTCCTAAACAACACCTTGTAACTCGAAAGGATTTGGTGTGGCGTGTAGGTCTAAATGCTTAGCCTCATAAGAGAACCCACAGGAGAATTTTCTTTCCTTAAAACTTGTCAGAAAACCACGTCTTAAGGAAATCCCGCATCGTACGAATAAAAAAAATAACAATAAAAAAAAATTCTAAAGAAAAGCAAATAAATTGTATCAAGCCTAAAAAAAAAGAAAAAGAAAAAAAAAAGAAAAAAAAAAGAAAGAATATGTAAGAATACCACGTTATAAGGAAATAAAGTGTTGCAGATTAAAGATAAATAGGTACGTATTGTAAATACTTTATGAGAAGAAATAACGCATGGTACAAAATTAGCTTGTATCTCCTAAACAACACCTTGTAACTCGAAAGAATTTGGTGTGGCGTGTACGTGTAAACGTGTAGCCTCATAAGAGAACCCACAGGAGAACTTTCTTACGGCAAAATTTTTTCAGAAAACCACGTTTTATGGAAATCTCGCATCCTGAGAAATTATCTTGTTTTTCCTAAACAGCACGTTGTAACTCGAAAAGATTTGGTGTGGCTCGTACGTCTAAACGTGTAGCCTCCAAAGTGAACCCACAGGAGAATTTTCTTTCATCAAAATTTGTCAGAAACCACGTTTTAAGGAAATCTCACATCGTGTGAAATTATCTTGTTTTTCCTAAACAACACGTTGTAACTCGAAAAGCTTTGGTGTTGCGTGTTTGTCTAAGCGTGTAGCCTCAAAAGAGAATGCACAGGAGAGTTTTCTCTCAAAAGAATATGTAAGAATACCACGTTATAAGGAAATACAGTGTTGCAGAGTAAAGACAAATAAGTACGTATTGGAAACACTTTACGAGAAGAAATAATGCATCGTACAAAATTTTTCCTAAACTACATGTTGTAACTTGAATAGCTTTGGTGTTGCCTGTATGTCTAAGTGTGTAGCCACAAAAGGGAACGCACAGGACAGTTTTCTATTGAAAGAATATGTAAGAATACCACGTTATAAGGAAATACAATGTTGCAGAGTAAAGACAAATACGTACGTATTGGAAACACTTTATGAGAAGAATTAACACATTGTAAAATATTAGCTTGTATCTCCTAAACAACACGTTGTAACTCGAACAGATTTGGTGTGGCGTGTACGTCTAAACATGTAGCCTCAAAAGAGAACCCACAGGAGAACTTTCTATTGTCAAATTTTTCAGAAAACCACGTTTATGGAAATCTCGCATCGTGCGAAATTATCTAGTTTTTCCTAAACAACACGTTGTAACTCGAAAAGCTTTGGTGTTGCTTGTATGTCTAAACATGTAGCCTCAAAAGAGAACGCTCAGGAGAGTTTTCCCTCGAAAGAATATGTAAGAATACCACGTTATAAGGAAATACAGTGTTGCAGAGAAAGACAAATACGTACGTATTGGAAACAATTTACGAGAAGAAATAACACATCGTACAAAATTAGCCTGTATCTCCTAAACAACACGTGGTAACTCGAAAGGATTTGGTGTGGCGTGCATGTCTAAACGTGTAGCATCATAAGAGAACCCACAGGAGAATTTTCTTTCTTCAAAATTTGTCAGAACACAACGGTTTAAGGAAATCCGAGAACGCACAGGAGAGTTTTCTCTCGAAATAATATGTAAGAATACCACGTTATAAGGAAATACAGTGTTGCAGAGTAGAGGCAAATACATACTTATTGGAAAAACTTAAACTTTACGAGAAGAAATAATGCATCGTAAAAAAATTAGCTTGTATCTCCTGAACAACATGTTGTAACTTAAAAAGATTTGGTGTGGCCTGTACGTCTAAACGTGTAGTCTCAAATGAGAACCCATAGGAGAATTTTCTTTGGTCAAAATTTGTCAGAAAATCACGTATTAAGGAAATCCCTCTTCATGCGAAATTATCTTGTTTTTCCTAAACAACACGTTGTAACGCGAAAATCTTTGGTATTGCGTGTATGTCTAAGCGTGTAGCCTCAAAAGAGGACGCACAGGAAAGTTTTCTCTCGAAAGAATATGTAAGAATACCACGTTATAAGGAAATACAGTGTTGCAGACTAAAGGCAAATACGTACCTATTGGAAACACCTTACAAGAAGAAATAAAGCATCGTAAAAAATTAGCTTGTATCTCCTAAACAACAGTTTGTAACTCGAAAAGATTTGGTGTGGCATGCACGTCTAAACGTGTAGCCTCAAAAGATAACCCACAGGAGAATTTTTTTTCGTTAATATTTCTCAGAAAACCATGTTTTAAGGAAATCACTCATCGTGCGAAATTATCTTGCTTTTCCTAAACAACACTTTGTAACTCGAAAAGCTTTGATGTTGCGTTTCCAATACATATGGATTTTCCTTTACTCTGCAACACTGTATTTCCTTACAACGTGGTATTCTTACATATTCTTTCGAGAGAAAACTCTCCTGTGCGTTCTCTTTTGGGGCTACACGCTTAGACATACACGCAACACCAAAGCTTTTCGAGTTAAAACGTTTTGTTTAGGAAAAGCAAGATAATTTTGCATGATGCGGTATTTCCTTCATACCTGGTTTTCTGACAAATTTTGACCAAAGAAAATTCTCCTATGGTTTCTCTTTTGAGGCTACACGATTAGACGTACAGGCCACACCAAATCTTTTTAAGTTACAACGTGTTGTTTAGGAGATACAAGCTAATTTTGTAAGATGCGTTATTTCTTCTCGTAAAGTTTTTCCAATACGTGATTATTTGTCTTTACTCTGCAACACTGTATTTCCTAATAACGTGGTATTCTTATATATTCTTTCGAGAAAAAAACTCTCCTTTGCATTCTCTTTTGAGGCTACACGCTTAGACATACACGCAACACCAAAGGTTTTCGCGTTACAACGTGTTGCTTAGGAAAAACAAGATAATTTCGCACGATGCAGGATTTCTTTAAACGTGGTTTTCTGACAAATTTTGATGAACGAAAATTCTCCTGTGGGTTCTCGTTTGAGGCTACACGTTTAGACGTACACACCACACCAAATCTTTTCGAGTTATAACGTGATGTTTAGGAGATACATACTAATTTTTTACGATGCCTTATTTCTTCTCGTAAAGTTTAAGTGTTTCCAATAAGTACGTATTTGTCTTTACTCTGCAACACTGTATTTCCTTATAACGTGGTATTCTTACATATTCTTTCGAGAGAAAACTCTCCTGTGCGTTCTCTTTTGAGGCTACATGCTTTGACATACACGCAACACCAAAGCTTTTCGAGTTACAATGTGTTGTTTAGGAAAAACAAGATAATTTAGCAAGATGCGGGATTTCCTTAAAACGTGGTTTTCTGACAAATTTTGACGAAAGAAAATTCTCCTTTTGGTTCTCTTTAGATGCTACATGTTAAGACGTACACGCCACAACAATTCTTTTCGAGATACAACGTGTAGTTTTGGAGATACAAGCTAATTTTGTACTATGCGTTATTTCTTCTCGTAAAGAGTTTCCAATGCGTACGTATATGTCTTTACTCTGCAAAACTGTATTTCCTTATGAAGTGGTATTCTTACATATCCTTTCGAGAGAAAACTGTCCTGTGCCTTTTCTTTTGAGGCTACACACTTAGACATACACGCAACATGAAAGCTTTTCGACTTACAACGTGTTGTTTAGGAAAAACAAGATAATTTCGCACGATGCGGGATTTCCTTAAAACGTGATTTTCTGAAAAATTTTGACGAAAGAAAATTCTCCTTTTGGTTCTCTTTAGATACTACATGTTAAGACGTACACGCCACAACAATTCTTTTCGAGATACAACGTGTAGTTTTGGAGATACAAGCTAATTTTGTACTATGCGTTATTTCTTCTCATAAAGAGTTTCCAATGCGTACGTATATGTCTTTACGCTGCAAAACTGTATTTCCTTATGAAGTGGTATTCTTACATATCATTTCGAGAGAAAACTGTCCTGTGCCTTCTCTTTTGAGGCTACACACTTAGACATACACGCAACATGAAAGCTTTTCGACTTACAACGTGTTGTTTAGGAAAAACAAGATAATTTCGCACGATGCGGGATTTCCTTAAAACGTGATTTTCTGAAAAATTTTGACGAAAGAAAATTCTCCTTTTGGTTCTCTTTAGATGCTACGTGTTAAGACGTACACGCCACAACAATTCTTTTCGAAATACAACGTGTAGTTTTGGAGATACAAGCTAATTTTGTACTATGCGTTATTTCTTCTCTTAAAGAGTTTCCAATGCGTACGTATATGTCTTTACTCTGCAAAACTGTATTTCCTTATGAAGTGGTATTCTTACATATCCTTTCGAGAGAAAACTGTCCTGTGCCTTCTCTTTTGAGGCTACACACTTAGACATATACGCAACATGAAAGCTTTTCGACTTACAACGTGTTGTTTAGGAAAAACAAGATAATTTCGCACGATGCGGGATTTCCTTAAAACGTGATTTTCTGAAAAATTTTGACGAAAGAAAATTCTCCTTTTGGTTCTCTTTAGATGCTACATGTTAAGACGTACACGCCACAACAATTCTTTTCGAGATACAACGTGTAGTTTTGGAGATACAAGCTAATTTTGTACTATGCGTTATTTCTTCTCGTAAAGAGTTTCCAATGCGTACGTATATGTCTTTACTCTGCAAAACTGTATTTCCTTATGAAGTGGTATTCTTACATATCCTTTCGAGAGAAAACTGTCCTGTGCCTTCTCTTTTGAGGCTACACACTTAGACATACACGCAACATGAATGCTTTTCGACTTACAACGTGTTGTTTAGGAAAAAGAAGATAATTTCGCACGATGCGGGATTTCCTTAAAACGTGATTTTCTGAAAAATTTTGACGAAAGAAAATTCTCCTTTTGGTTCTCTTTAGATGCTACATGTTAAGACGTACACGCCACAACAATTCTTTTCGAGATACAACGTGTAGTTTTGGAGATACAAGCTAATTTTGTACTATGCGTTATTTCTTCTCGTAAAGAGTTTCCAATGCGTACGTATATGTCTTTACTCTGCAAAACTGTATTTCCTTATGAAGTGGTATTCTTACATATCCTTTCGAGAGAAAACTGTCCTGTGCCTTCTCTTTTGAGGCTACACACTTAGACATACACGCAACATGAAAGCTTTTCGACTTACAACGTGTTGTTTAGGAAAAACA
Organism: Apodemus sylvaticus; assembly: GCF_947179515.1. Lineage (NCBI taxonomy): Eukaryota > Metazoa > Chordata > Mammalia > Rodentia > Muridae > Apodemus > Apodemus sylvaticus. The sequence goes on along the minus strand of NW_026263136.1, from coordinate 239,317 downwards.
AGATAATTTCGCACGATGCGGGATTTCCTTAAAACATGATTTTCTGAAAAATTTTGACGAAAGAAAATTCTCCTTTTGGTTCTCTTTAGATGCTACATGTTAAGACGTACACGCCACAACAATTCTTTTCGAGATACAACGTGTAGTTTTGGAGATACAAGCTAATTTTGTACTATGCGTTATTTCTTCTCGTAAAGAGTTTCCAATGCGTACGTATATGTCTTTACTCTGCAAAACTGTATTTCCTTATGAAGTGGTATTCTTACATATCCTTTCGAGAGAAAACTGTCCTGTGCCTTCTCTTTTGAGGCTACACACTTAGACATACACGCAACATGAATGCTTTTCGACTTACAACGTGTTGTTTAGGAAAAACAAGATAATTTCGCACGATGCGGGATTTCCTTAAAACGTGATTTTCTGAAAAATTTTGACGAAAGAAAATTCTCCTTTTGGTTCTCTTTAGATGCTACATGTAAAGACGTACACGCCACAACAATTCTTTTCGAGATACAACGTGTAGTTTTGGAGATACAAGCTAATTTTGTACTATGCGTTATTTCTTCTCCTAAAGAGTTTCCAATGCGTACGTATATGTCTTTACTCTGCAAAACTGTATTTCCTTATGAAGTGGTATTCTTACATATCCTTTCGATAGAAAACTGTCCTGTGCCTTCTCTTTTGAGGCTACACACTTAGACATACACGCAATATGAAAACTTTTCGACTTACAACGTGTTGTTTAGGAAAAACAAGATAATTTCGCACGATGCGGGATTTCCTTAAAACGTGATTTTCTGAAACATTTTGACGAAAGAAAATTCTCCTTTTGGTTCTCTTTAGATGCTACATGTTAAGACGTACACGCCACAACAATTCTTTTCGAGATACAACGTGCAGTTTTGGAGATACAAGCTAATTTTGTACTATGCGTTATTTCTTCTCGTAAAGAGTTTCCAATGCGTACGTATATGTCTTTACTCTGCAAAACTGTATTTCCTTATGAAGTGGTATTCTTACATATCCTTTCGAGAGAAAACTGTCCTGTGCCTTCTCTTTTGAGGCTACACACTTAGACATACAAGCAACATGAAAGCTTTTCGACTTACAACGTGTTGTTTAGGAAAAACAAGATAATTTCGCACGATGCGGGATTTCCTTAAAACGTGATTTTCTGAAAAATTTTGACGAAAGAAAATTCTCCTTTTGGTTCTCTTTAGATGCTACATGTTAAGACGTACACGCCACAACAATTCTTTTCGAGATACAACGTGTAGTTTTGGAGATACAAGCTAATTTTGTACTATGCGTTATTTCTTCTCGTAAAGAGTTTCCAATGCGTACGTATATGTCTTTACTCTGCAAAACTGTATTTCCTTATGAAGTGGTATTCTTACATATCCTTTCGAGAGAAAACTGTCCTGTGCCTTCTCTTTTGAGGCTACACACTTAGACATACACGTAACATGAAAGCTTTTCGACGTACAACGTGTTGTTTAGGAAAAACAAGATAATTTCGCACTATGCGGGATTTCCTTAAAACGTGATTTTCTGAAAAATTTTGACGAAAGAAAATTCTCCTTTTGGTTCTCTTTAGATGCTACATGTTAAGACGTACACGCCACAACAATTCTTTTCGAGATACAACGTGTAGTTTTGGAGATACAAGCTAATTTTGTACTATGCGTTATTTCTTCTCGTAAAGAGTTTCCAATGCGTACGTATATGTCTTTACTCTGCAAAACTGTATTTCCTTATGAAGTGGTATTCTTACATATCCTTTCGAGAGAAAACTGTCCTGTGCCTTCTCTTTTGAGGCTACACACTTAGACATACACGCAACATGAATGCTTTTCGACTTACAACGTGTTGTTTAGGAAAAACAAGATAATTTCGCACGATGCGGGATTTCCTTAAAACGTGATTTTCTGAAAAATTTTGACGAAAGAAAATTCTCCTTTTGGTTCTCTTTAGATGCTACATGTAAAGACGTACACGCCACAACAATTCTTTTCGAGATACAACGTGTAGTTTTGGAGATACAAGCTAATTTTGTACTATGCGTTATTTCTTCTCGTAAAGAGTTTCCAATGCGTACGTATATGTCTTTACTCTGCAAAACTGTATTTCCTTATGAAGTGGTATTCTTACATATCCTTTCGAGAGAAAACTGTCCTGTGCCTTCTCTTTTGAGGCTACACACTTAGACATACACGCAACATGAAAACTTTTCGACTTACAACGTGTTGTTTAGGAAAAACAAGATAATTTCGCACGATGCGGGATTTCCTTAAAACGTGATTTTCTGAAAAATTTTGACGAAAGAAAATTCTCCTTTTGGTTCTCTTTAGATGCTACATGTTAAGACGTACACGCCACAACAATTCTTTTCGAGATACAACGTGCAGTTTTGGAGATACAAGCTAATTTTGTACTATGCGTTATTTCTTCTCGTAAAGAGTTTCCAATGCGTACGTATATGTCTTTACTCTGCAAAACTGTATTTCCTTATGAAGTGGTATTCTTACATATCCTTTCGAGAGAAAACTGTCCTGTGCCTTCTCTTTTGAGGCTACACACTTAGACATACACGCAACATGAAAGCTTTTCGACTTACAACGTGTTGTTTAGGAAAAACAAGATAATTTCGCACGATGCGGGATTTCCTTAAAACGTGATTTTCTGAAAAATTTTGACGAAAGAAAATTCTCCTTTTGGTTCTCTTTAGATGCTACATGTAAAGACGTACACGCCACAACAATTCTTTTCGAGATACAACGTGTAGTTTTGGAGATACAAGCTAATTTTGTACTATGCGTTATTTCTTCTCGTAAAGAGTTTCCAATGCGTACGTATATGTCTTTACTCTGCAAAACTGTATTTCCTTATGAAGTGGTATTCTTACATATCCTTTCGAGAGAAAACTGACCTGTGCCTTCTCTTTTGAGGCTACACACTTAGACATACACGCAACATGAAAACTTTTCGACTTACAACGTGTTGTTTAGGAAAAACAAGATAATTTCTCACGATGCGGGATTTCCTTAAAACGTGATTTTCTGAAAAATTTTGACGAAAGAAAATTCTCCTTTTGGTTCTCTTTAGATGCTACATGTTAAGACGTACACGCCACAACAATTCTTTTCGAGATACAACGTGCAGTTTTGGAGATACAAGCTAATTTTGTACTATGCGTTATTTCTTCTCGTAAAGAGTTTCCAATGCGTACGTATATGTCTTTACTCTGCAAAACTGTATTTCCTTATGAAGTGGTATTCTTACATATCCTTTCGAGAGAAAACTGTCCTGTGCCTTCTCTTTTGAGGCTACACACTTAGACATACACGCAACATGAAAGCTTTTCGACTTACAACGTGTTGTTTAGGAAAAACAAGATAATTTCGCACGATGCGGGATTTCCTTAAAACGTGATTTTCTGAAAAATTTTGACGAAAGAAAATTCTCCTTTTGGTTCTCTTTAGATGCTACATGTTAAGACGTACACGCCACAACAATTCTTTTCGAGATACAACGTGCAGTTTTGGAGATACAAGCTAATTTTGTACTATGCGTTATTTCTTCTCGTAAAGAGTTTCCAATGCGTACGTATATGTCTTTACTCTGCAAAACTGTATTTCCTTATGAAGTGGTATTCTTACATATCCTTTCGAGAGAAAACTGTCCTGTGCCTTCTCTTTTGAGGCTACACACTTAGACATACACGCAACATGAAAGCTTTTCGACTTACAACGTGTTGTTTAGGAAAAACAAGATAATTTCGCACGATGCGGGATTTCCTTAAAACGTGATTTTCTGAAAAATTTTGACGAAAGAAAATTCTCCTTTTGGTTCTCTTTAGATGCTACATGTTAAGACGTACACGCCACAACAATTCTTTTCGAGATACAACGTGTAGTTTTGGAGATACAAGCTAATTTTGTACTATGCGTTATTTCTTCTCCTAAAGAGTTTCCAATGCGTACATATATGTCTTTACGCTGCAAAACTGTATTTCCATTTGAAGTGGTATTCTTACATATCCTTTCGAGAGAAAACTGTCCTGTGCCTTCTCTTTTGAGGCTACACACTTAGACATTCACGCAACATGAAAGCTTTTCGACTTACAACGTGTTGTTTAGGAAAAACAAGATAATTTCGCACGATGCGGGATTTCCTTAAAACGTGATTTTCTGAAAAATTTTGACGAAAGAAAATTCTCCTTTTGGTTCTCTTTAGATGCTACCTGTTAAGCCGTACACGCCACAACAATTCTTTTCGAGATACAACGTGTAGTTTTGGAGATACAAGCTAATTTTGTACTATGCGTTATTTCTTCTCGTAAAGAGTTTCCAATGCGTACGTATATGTCTTTACTCTGCAAAACTGTATTTCCTTATGAAGTGGTATTCTTACATATCCTTTCGAGAGAAAACTGTCCTGTGCCTTCTCTTTTGAGGCTACACACTTAGACATACACGCAACATGAAAGCTTTTCGACTTACAACGTGTTGTTTAGATAAAACAAGATAATTTCTCACGATGCGGGATTTCCTTAAAACGTGATTTTCTGAAAAATTTTGACGAAAGAAAATTCTCCTTTTGGTTCTCTTTAGATGCTACATGTTAAGACGTACACGCCACAACAATTCTTTTCGAGATACAACGTGTAGTTTTGGAGATACAAGCTAATTTTGTACTATGCGTTATTTCTTCTCGTAAAGAGTTTCCAATGCGTACGTATATGTCTTTACTCTGCAAAACTGTATTTCCTTATGAAGTGGTATTCTTACATATCCTTTCGAGAGAAAACTGTCCTGTGCCTTCTCTTTTGAGGCTACACACTTAGACATACACGCAACATGAAAGCTTTTCGACTTACAACGTGTTGTTTAGGAAAAACAAGATAATTTCGCACGATGCGGGATTTCCTTAAAACGTGATTTTCTGAAAAATTTTGACGAAAGAAAATTCTCCTTTTGGTTCTCTTTAGATGCTACATGTTAAGACGTACACGCCACAACAATTCTTTTCGAGATACAACGTGTAGTTTTGGAGATACAAGCTAATTTTGTACTATGCGTTATTTCTTCTCGTAAAGAGTTTCCAATGCGTACGTATATGTCTTTACGCTGCAAAACTGTATTTCGTTATGAAGTGGTATTCTTACATATCCTTTCGAGAGAAAACTGTCCTGTGCCTTCTCTTTTGAGGCTACACACTTAGACATACACGCAACATGAAAGCTTTTCGACTTACAACGTGTTGTTTAGGAAAAACAAGATAATTTCGCACGATGCGGGATTTCCTTAAAACGTGATTTTCTGAAAAATTTTGACGAAAGAAAATTCTCCTTTTGGTTCTCTTTAGATGCTACATGTAAAGACGTACACGCCACAACAATTCTTTTCGAGATACAACGTGTAGTTTTGGAGATACAAGCTAATTTTGTACTATGCGTTATTTCTTCTCGTAAAGAGTTTCCAATGCGTACGTATATGTCTTTACTCTGCAAAACTGTATTTCCTTATGAAGTGGTATTCTTACATATCCTTTCGAGAGAAAACTGTCCTGTGCCTTCTCTTTTGAGGCTACACACTTAGACATACACGCAACATGAAAACTTTTCGACTTACAACGTGTTGTTTAGGAAAAACAAGATAATTTCGCACGATGCGGGATTTCCTTAAAACGTGATTTTCTGAAAAATTTTGACGAAAGAAAATTCTCCTTTTGGTTCTCTTTAGATGCTACATGTTAAGACGTACACGCCACAACAATTCTTTTCGAGATACAACGTGCAGTTTTGGAGATACAAGCTAATTTTGTACTATGCGTTATTTCTTCTCGTAAAGAGTTTCCAATGCGTACGTATATGTCTTTACTCTGCAAAACTGTATTTCCTTATGAAGTGGTATTCTTACATATCCTTTCGAGAGAAAACTGTCCTGTGCCTTCTCTTTTGAGGCTACACACTTAGACATACACGCAACATGAAAGCTTTTCGACTTACAACGTGTTGTTTAGGAAAAACAAGATAATTTCGCACGATGCGGGATTTCCTTAAAACGTGATTTTCTGAAAAATTTTGACGAAAGAAAATTCTCCTTTTGGTTCTCTTTAGATGCTACATGTTAAGACGTACACGCCACAACAATTCTTTTCGAGATACAACGTGCAGTTTTGGAGATACAAGCTAATTTTGTACTATGCGTTATTTCTTCTCCTAAAGAGTTTCCAATGCGTACGTATATGTCTTTACTCTGCAAAACTGTATTTCCTTATGAAGTGGTATTCTTACATATCCTTTCGAGAGAAAACTGTCCTGTGCCTTCTCTTTTGAGGCTACACACTTAGACATACACGCAACATGAAAGCTTTTCGACTTACAACGTGTTGTTTAGGAAAAACAAGATAATTTCGCACGATGCGGGATTTCCTTAAAACGTGATTTTCTGAAAAATTTTGACGAAAGAAAATTCTCCTTTTGGTTCTCTTTAGATGCTACATGTTAAGACGTACACGCCACAACAATTCTCTTCGAGATACAACGTGTAGTTTTGGAGATACAAGCTAATTTTGTACTATGCGTTATTTCTTCTCCTAAAGAGTTTCCAATGCGTACGTATATGTCTTTACGCTGCAAAACTGTATTTCCATTTGAAGTGGTATTCTTACATATCCTTTCGAGAGAAAACTGTCCTGTGCCTTCTCTTTTGAGGCTACACACTTAGACATTCACGCAACATGAAAGCTTTTCGACTTACAACGTGTTGTTTAGGAAAAACAAGATAATTTCGCACGATGCGGGATTTCCTTAAAACGTGATTTTCTGAAAAATTTTGACGAAAGAAAATTCTCCTTTTGGTTCTCTTTAGATGCTACATGTTAAGACGTACACGCCACAACAATTCTTTTCGAGATACAACGTGTAGTTTTGGAGATACAAGCTAATTTTGTACTATGCGTTATTTCTTCTCGTAAAGAGTTTCCAATGCGTACGTATATGTCTTTACTCTGCAAAACTGTATTTCCTTATGAAGTGGTATTCTTACATATCCTTTCGAGAGAAAACTGTCCTGTGCCTTCTCTTTTGAGGCTACACACTTAGACATACACGCAACATGAAAGCTTTTCGACTTACAACGTGTTGTTTAGATAAAACAAGATAATTTCTCACGATGCGGGATTTCCTTAAAACGTGATTTTCTGAAAAATTTTGACGAAAGAAAATTCTCCTTTTGGTTCTCTTTAGATGCTACATGTTAAGACGTACACGCCACAACAATTCTTTTCGAGATACAACGTGTAGTTTTGGAGATACAAGCTAATTTTGTACTATGCGTTATTTCTTCTCGTAAAGAGTTTCCAATGCGTACGTATATGTCTTTACTCTGCAAAACTGTATTTCCTTATGAAGTGGTATTCTTACATATCCTTTCGAGAGAAAACTGTCCTGTGCCTTCTCTTTTGAGGCTACACACTTAGCCATACACGCAACATGAAAGCTTTTCGACTTACAACGTGTTGTTTAGGAAAAACAAGATAATTTCGCACGATGCGGGATTTCCTTAAAACGTGATTTTCTGAAAAATTTTGACGAAAGAAAATTCTCCTTTTGGTTCTCTTTAGATGCTACATGTTAAGACGTACACGCCACAACAATTCTTTTCGAGATACAACGTGTAGTTTTGGAGATACAAGCTAATTTTGTACTATGCGTTATTTCTTCTCGTAAGGAGTTTCCAATGCGTACGTATATGTCTTTACTCTGCAAAACTGTATTTCCTTATGAAGTGGTATTCTTACATATCCTTTCGAGAGAAAACTGTCCTGTGCCTTCTCTTTTGAGGCTACACACTTAGACATACACGCAACATGAAAGCTTTTCGACTTACAACGTGTTGTTTAGGAAAAACAAGATATTTTCGCACGATGCGGGATTTCCTTAAAACGTGATTTTCTGAAAAATTTTGACGAAAGAAAATTCTCCTTTTGGTTCTCTTTAGATGCTACATGTTAAGACGTACACGCCACAACAATTCTTTTCGAGATACAACGTGTAGTTTTGGAGATACAAGCTAATTTTGTACTATGCGTTATTTCTTCTCGTAAAGAGTTTCCAATGCGTACGTATATGTCTTTACGCTGCAAAACTGTATTTCCTTATGAAGTGGTATTCTTACATATCCTTTCGAGAGAAAACTGTCCTGTGCCTTCTCTTTTGAGGCTACACACTTAGACATACACGCAACATGAAAGCTTTTCGACTTACAACGTGTTGTTTAGGAAAAACAAGATAATTTCGCACGATGCGGGATTTCCTTAAAACGTGATTTTCTGAAAAATTTTGACGAAAGAAAATTCTCCTTTTGGTTCTCTTTAGATGCTACATGTTAAGACGTACACGCCACAACAATTCTTTTCGAGACACAACGTGTAGTTTTGGAGATACAAGCTAATTTTGTACTATGCGTTATTTCTTCTCGTAAAGAGTTTCCAATGCGTACGTATATGTCTTTACTCTGCAAAACTGTATTTCCTTATGAAGTGGTATTCTTACATATCCTTTCGAGAGAAAACTGTCCTGTGCCTTCTCTTTTGAGGCTACACACTTAGACATACACGCAACATGAAAGCTTTTCGACTTACAACGTGTTGTTTAGGAAAAACAAGATAATTTCGCACGATGCGGGATTTCCTTAAAACGTGATTTTCTGAAAAATTTTGACGAAAGAAAATTCTCCTTTTGGTTCTCTTTAGATGCTACATGTTAAGACGTACACGCCACAACAATTCTTTTCGAGATACAACGTGTAGTTTTGGAGATACAAGCTAATTTTGTACTATGCGTTATTTCTTCTCGTAAAGAGTTTCCAATGCGTACGTATATGTCTTTACTCTGCAAAACTGTATTTCCTTATGAAGTGGTATTCTTACATATCCTTTCGAGAGAAAACTGTCCTGTGCCTTCTCTTTTGAGGCTACACACTTAGACATACACGCAACATGAAAGCTTTTCGACTTACAACGTGTTGTTTAGGAAAAACAAGATAATTTCGCACTATGCGGGATTTCCTAAAAACGTGATTTTCTGAAAAGTTTTGACGAAAGAAAATTCTCCTTTTGCTTCTCTTTAGATGCTACATGTTAAGACGTACACGCCACAACAATTCTTTTCGAGATACAACGTGTAGTTTTGGAGATACAAGCTAATTTTTTACTATGCGTTATTTCTTCTCCTAAAGAGTTTCCAATGCGTACGTATATGTCTTTACGCTGCAAAACTGTATTTCCTTATGAAGTGGTATTCTTACATATCCTTTCGAGAGAAAACTGTCCTGTGCCTTCTCTTTTGAGGCTACACACTTAGACATACACGCAACATGAAAGCTTTTCGACTTACAACGTGTTGTTTAGGAAAAACAAGATAATTTCGCACGATGCGGGATTTCCTTAAAACGTGATTTTCTGAAAAATTTTGACGAAAGAAAATTCTCCTTTTGGTTCTCTTTAGATGCTACATGTTAAGACGTACACGCCACAACAATTCTTTTCGAGATACAACGTGTAGTTTTGGAGATACAAGCTAATTTTGTACTATGCGTTATTTCTTCTCGTAAAGAGTTTCCAATGCGTACATATATGTCTTTACTCTGCAAAACTGTATTTCCTTATGAAGTGGTATTCTTACATATCCTTTCGAGAGAAAACTGTCCTGTGCCTTCTCTTTTGAGGCTACACACTTAGACATACACGCAACATGAATGCTTTTCGACTTACAACGTGTTGTTTAGGAAAAACAAGATAATTTCGCACGATGCGGGATTTCCTTAAAACGTGATTTTCTGAAAAATTTTGACGAAAGAAAATTCTCCTTTTGGTTCTCTTTAGATGCTACATGTTAAGACGTACACGCCACAACAATTCTTTTCGAGATACAACGTGTAGTTTTGGAGATACAAGCTAATTTTGTACTATGCGTTATTTCTTCTCGTAAAGAGTTTCCAATGCGTACGTATATGTCTTTACTCTGCAAAACTGTATTTCCTTATGAAGTGGTATTCTTACATATCCTTTCGAGAGAAAACTGTCCTGTGCCTTCTCTTTTGAGGCTACACACTTAGACATACACGCAACATGAAAACTTTTCGACTTACAACGTGTTGTTTAGGAAAAACAAGATAATTTCGCACGATGCGGGATTTCCTTAAAACGTGATTTTCTGAAAAATTTTGACGAAAGAAAATTCTCCTTTTGGTTCTCTTTAGATGCTACATGTTAAGACGTACACGCCACAACAATTCTTTTCGAGATACAACGTGCAGTTTTGGAGATACAAGCTAATTTTGTACTATGCGTTATTTCTTCTCGTAAAGAGTTTCCAATGCGTACGTATATGTCTTTACTCTGCAAAACTGTATTTCCTTATGAAGTGGTATTCTTACATATCCTTTCGAGAGAAAACTGTCCTGTGCCTTCTCTTTTGAGGCTACACACTTAGACATACACGCAACATGAAAGCTTTTCGACTTACAACGTGTTGTTTAGGAAAAACAAGATAATTTCGCACGATGCGGGATTTCCTTAAAACGTGATTTTCTGAAAAATTTTGACGAAAGAAAATTCTCCTTTTGGTTCTCTTTAGATGCTACATGTTAAGACGTACACGCCACAACAATTCTTTTCGAGATACAACGTGCAGTTTTGGAGATACAAGCTAATTTTGTACTATGCGTTATTTCTTCTCCTAAAGAGTTTCCAATGCGTACGTATATGTCTTTACTCTGCAAAACTGTATTTCCTTATGAAGTGGTATTCTTACATATCCTTTCGAGAGAAAACTGTCCTGTGCCTTCTCTTTTGAGGCTACACACTTAGACATACACGCAACATGAAAGCTTTTCGACTTACAACGTGTTGTTTTGGAAAAACAAGATAATTTCGCACGATGCGGGATTTCCTTAAAACGTGATTTTCTGAAAAATTTTGACGAAAGAAAATTCTCCTTTTGGTTCTCTTTAGATGCTACATGTTAAGACGTACACGCCACAACAATTCTTTTCGAGATACAACGTGTAGTTTTGGAGATACAAGCTAATTTTGTACTATGCGTTATTTCTTCTCCTAAAGAGTTTCCAATGCGTACGTATATGTCTTTACGCTGCAAAACTGTATTTCCATTTGAAGTGGTATTCTTACATATCCTTTCGAGAGAAAACTGTCCTGTGCCTTCTCTTTTGAGGCTACACACTTAGACATTCACGCAACATGAAAGCTTTTCGACTTACAACGTGTTGTTTAGGAAAAACAAGATAATTTCGCACGATGCGGGATTTCCTTAAAACGTGATTTTCTGAAAAATTTTGACGAAAGAAAATTCTCCTTTTGGTTCTCTTTAGATGCTACATGTTAAGACGTACACGCCACAACAATTCTTTTCGAGATACAACGTGTAGTTTTGGAGATACAAGCTAATTTTGTACTATGCGTTATTTCTTCTCGTAAAGAGTTTCCAATGCGTACGTATATGTCTTTACTCTGCAAAACTGTATTTCCTTATGAAGTGGTATTCTTACATATCCTTTCGAGAGAAAACTGTCCTGTGCCTTCTCTTTTGAGGCTACACACTTAGACATACACGCAACATGAAAGCTTTTCGACTTACAACGTGTTGTTTAGATAAAACAAGATAATTTCTCACGATGCGGGATTTCCTTAAAACGTGATTTTCTGAAAAATTTTGACGAAAGAAAATTCTCCTTTTGGTTCTCTTTAGATGCTACATGTTAAGACGTACACGCCACAACAATTCTTTTCGAGATACAACGTGTAGTTTTGGAGATACAAGCTAATTTTGTACTATGCGTTATTTCTTCTCGTAAAGAGTTTCCAATGCGTACGTATATGTCTTTACTCTGCAAAACTGTATTTCCTTATGAAGTGGTATTCTTACATATCCTTTCGAGAGAAAACTGTCCTGTGCCTTCTCTTTTGAGGCTACACACTTAGACATACACGCAACATGAAAGCTTTTCGACTTACAACGTGTTGTTTAGGAAAAACAAGATAATTTCGCACGATGCGGGATTTCCTTAAAACGTGATTTTCTGAAAAATTTTGACGAAAGAAAATTCTCCTTTTGGTTCTCTTTAGATGCTACATGTTAAGACGTACACGCCACAACAATTCTTTTCGAGATACAACGTGTAGTTTTGGAGATACAAGCTAATTTTGTACTATGCGTTATTTCTTCTCGTAAGGAGTTTCCAATGCGTACGTATATGTCTTTACTCTGCAAAACTGTATTTCCTTATGAAGTGGTATTCTTACATATCCTTTCGAGAGAAAACTGTCCTGTGCCTTCTCTTTTGAGGCTACACACTTAGACATACACGCAACATGAAAGCTTTTCGACTTACAACGTGTTGTTTAGGAAAAACAAGATATATTCGCACGATGCGGGATTTCCTTAAAACGTGATTTTCTGAAAAATTTTGACGAAAGAAAATTCTCCTTTTGGTTCTCTTTAGATGCTACATGTTAAGACGTACACGCCACAACAATTCTTTTCGAGATACAACGTGTAGTTTTGGAGATACAAGCTAATTTTGTACTATGCGTTATTTCTTCTCTTAAAGAGTTTCCAATGCGTACGTATATGTCTTTACGCTGCAAAACTGTATTTCCTTATGAAGTGGTATTCTTACATATCCTTTCGAGAGAAAACTGTCCTGTGCCTTCTCTTTTGAGGCTACACACTTAGACATACACGCAACATGAAAGCTTTTCGACTTACAACGTGTTGTTTAGGAAAAACAAGATAATTTCGCACGATGCGGGATTTCCTTAAAACGTGATTTTCTGAAAAATTTTGACGAAAGAAAATTCTCCTTTTGGTTCTCTTTAGATGCTACATGTTAAGACGTACACGCCACAACAATTCTTTTCGAGACACAACGTGTAGTTTTGGAGATACAAGCTAATTTTGTACTATGCGTTATTTCTTCTCGTAAAGAGTTTCCAATGCGTACGTATATGTCTTTACTCTGCAAAACTGTATTTCCTTATGAAGTGGTATTCTTACATATCCTTTCGAGAGAAAACTGTCCTGTGCCTTCTCTTTTGAGGCTACACCCTTAGACATACACGCAACATGAAAGCTTTTCGACTTACAACGTGTTGTTTAGGAAAAACAAGATAATTTCGCACGATGCGGGATTTCCTTAAAACGTGATTTTCTGAAAAATTTTGACGAAAGAAAATTCTCCTTTTGGTTCTCTTTAGATGCTACATGTTAAGACGTACACGCCACAACAATTCTTTTCGAGATACAACGTGTAGTTTTGGAGATACAAGCTAATTTTGTACTATGCGTTATTTCTTCTCGTAAAGAGTTTCCAATGCGTACGTATATGTCTTTACTCTGCAAAACTGTATTTCCTTATGAAGTGGTATTCTTACATATCCTTTCGAGAGAAAACTGTCCTGTGCCTTCTCTTTTGAGGCTACACACTTAGACATACACGCAACATGAAAGCTTTTCGACTTACAACGTGTTGTTTAGGAAAAACAAGATAATTTCGCACGATGCGGGATTTCCTTAAAACGTGATTTTCTGAAAAATTTTGACGAAAGAAAATTCTCCTTTTGGTTCTCTTTAGATGCTACATGTTAAGACGTACACGCCACAACAATTCTTTTCGAGATACAACGTGTAGTTTTGGAGATACAAGCTAATTTTGTACTATGCGTTATTTCTTCTCGTAAAGAGTTTCCAATGCGTACGTATATGTCTTTACTCTGCAAAACTGTATTTCCTTATGAAGTGGTATTCTTACATATCCTTTCGAGAGAAAACTGTCCTGTGCCTTCTCTTTTGAGGCTACACACTTAGACATACACGCAACATGAAAGCTTTTCGACTTACAACGTGTTTTTTAGGAAAAACAAGATAATTTCGCACTATGCGGGATTTCCTAAAAACGTGATTTTCTGAAAAGTTTTGACGAAAGAAAATTCTCCTTTTGGTTCTCTTTAGATGCTACATGTTAAGACGTACACGCCACAACAATTCTTTTCGAGATACAACGTGTAGTTTTGGAGATACAAGCTAATTTTTTACTATGCGTTATTTCTTCTCCTAAAGAGTTTCCAATGCGTACGTATATGTCTTTACGCTGCAAAACTGTATTTCCTTATGAAGTGGTATTCTTACATATCCTTTCGAGAGAAAACTGTCCTGTGCCTTCTCTTTTGAGGCTACACACTTAGACATACACGCAACATGAAAGCTTTTCGACTTACAACGTGTTGTTTAGGAAAAACAAAATAATTTCGCACGATGCGGGATTTCCTTAAAACGTGATTTTCTGAAAAATTTTGACGAAAGAAAATTCTCCTTTTGGTTCTCTTTAGATGCTACATGTTAAGACGTACACGCCACAACAATTCTTTTCGAGATACAACGTGTAGTTTTGGAGATACAAGCTAATTTTGTACTATGCGTTACTTCTTCTCATAAAGAGTTTCCAATGCGTACGTATATGTCTTTACTCTGCAAAACTGTATTTCCTTATGAAGTGGTATTCTTACATATCCTTTCGAGAGAAAACTGTCCTGTGCCTTCTCTTTTGAGGCTACACACTTAGACATACACGCAACATGAAAACTTTTCGACTTACAACGTGTTGTTTAGGAAAAACAAGATAATTTCGCACGATGCGGGATTTCCTTAAAACGTGATTTTCTGAAAAATTTTGACGAAAGAAAATTCTCCTTTTGGTTCTCTTTAGATGCTACATGTTAAGACGTACACGCCACAACAATTCTTTTCGAGATACAACGTGTAGTTTTGGAGATACAAGCTAATTTTGTACTATGCGTTATTTCTTCTCGTAAAGAGTTTCCAATGCGTACGTATATGTCTTTACTCTGCAAAACTGTATTTCCTTATGAAGTGTTATTCTTACATATCCTTTCGAGAGAAAACTGTCCTGTGCCTTCTCTTTTGAGGCTACACACTTAGACATACACGCAACATGAAAGCTTTTCGACTTACAACGTGTTGTTTAGGAAAAACAAGATAATTTCGCACGATGCGGGATTTCCTTAAAACGTGATTTTCTGAAAAATTTTGACGAAAGAAAATTCTCCTTTTGGTTCTCTTTAGATGCTACATGTTAAGACGTACACGCCACAACAATTCTTTTCGAGATACAACGTGTAGTTTTGGAGATACAAGCTAATTTTGTACTATGCGTTATTTCTTCTCGTAAAGAGTTTCCAATGCGTACGTATATGTCTTTACTCTGCAAAACTGTATTTCCTTATGAAGTGGTATTCTTACATATCCTTTCGAGAGAAAACTGTCCTGTGCCTTCTCTTTTGAGGCTACACACTTAGACATACACGCAACATGAAAGCTTTTCGACTTACAACGTGTTGTTTAGGAAAAACAAGATAATTTCGCACTATGCGGGATTTCCTAAAAACGTGATTTTCTGAAAAGTTTTGACGAAAGAAAATTCTCCTTTTGGTTCTCTTTAGATGCTACATGTTAAGACGTACACGCCACAACAATTCTTTTCGAGATACAACGTGTAGTTTTGGAGATACAAGCTAATTTTTTACTATGCGTTATTTCTTCTCCTAAAGAGTTTCCAATGCGTACGTATATGTCTTTACGCTGCAAAACTGTATTTCCTTATGAAGTGGTATTCTTACATATCCTTTCGAGAGAAAACTGTCCTGTGCCTTCTCTTTTGAGGCTACACACTTAGACATACACGCAACATGAAAGCTTTTCGACTTACAACGTGTTGTTTAGGAAAAACAAGATAATTTCGCACGATGCGGGATTTCCTTAAAACGTGATTTTCTGAAAAATTTTGACGAAAGAAAATTCTCCTTTTGGTTCTCTTTAGATGCTACATGTTAAGACGTACACGCCACAACAATTCTTTTCGAGATACAACGTGTAGTTTTGGAGATACAAGCTAATTTTGTACTATGCGTTACTTCTTCTCATAAAGAGTTTCCAATGCGTACGTATATGTCTTTACTCTGCAAAACTGTATTTCCTTATGAAGTGGTATTCTTACATATCCTTTCGAGAGAAAACTGTCCTGTGCCTTCTCTTTTGAGGCTACACACTTAGACATACACGCAACATGAAAACTTTTCGACTTACAACGTGTTGTTTAGGAAAAACAAGATAATTTCGCACGATGCGGGATTTCCTTAAAACGTGATTTTCTGAAAAATTTTGACGAAAGAAAATTCTCCTTTTGGTTCTCTTTAGATGCTACATGTTAAGACGTACACGCCACAACAATTTTTTCGAGATACAACGTGCAGTTTTGGAGATACAAGCTAATTTTGTACTATGCGTTATTTCTTCTCGTAAAGAGTTTCCAATGCGTACGTATATGTCTTTACTCTGCAAAACTGTATTTCCTTATGAAGTGGTATTCTTACATATCCTTTCGAGAGAAAACTGTCCTGTGCCTTCTCTTTTGAGGCTACACACTTAGACATACACGCAACATGAAAGCTTTTCGACTTACAACGTGTTGTTTAGGAAAAACAAGATAATTTCGCACGATGCGGGATTTCCTTAAAACGTGATTTTCTGAAAAATTTTGACGAAAGAAAATTCTCCTTTTGGTTCTCTTTAGATGCTACATGTTAAGACGTACACGCCACAACAATTCTTTTCGAGATACAACGTGCAGTTTTGGAGATACAAGCTAATTTTGTACTATGCGTTATTTCTTCTCCTAAAGAGTTTCCAATGCGTACGTATATGTCTTTACTCTGCAAAACTGTATTTCCTTATGAAGTGGTATTCTTACATATCCTTTCGAGAGAAAACTGTCCTGTGCCTTCTCTTTTGAGGCTACACACTTAGACATACACGCAACATGAAAGCTTTTCGACTTACAACGTGTTGTTTTGGAAAAACAAGATAATTTCGCACGATGCGGGATTTCCTTAAAACGTGATTTTCTGAAAAATTTTGACGAAAGAAAATTCTCCTTTTGGTTCTCTTTAGATGCTACATGTTAAGACGTACACGCCACAACAATTCTTTTCGAGATACAACGTGTAGTTTTGGAGATACAAGCTAATTTTGTACTATGCGTTATTTCTTCTCCTAAAGAGTTTCCAATGCGTACGTATATGTCTTTACTCTGCAAAACTGTATTTCCATTTGAAGTGGTATTCTTACATATCCTTTCGAGAGAAAACTGTCCTGTGCCTTCTCTTTTGAGGCTACACACTTAGACATTCACGCAACATGAAAGCTTTTCGACTTACAACGTGTTGTTTAGGAAAAACAAGATAATTTCGCACGATGCGGGATTTCCTTAAAACGTGATTTTCTGAAAAATTTTGACGAAAGAAAATTCTCCTTTTGGTTCTCTTTAGATGCTACATGTTAAGACGTACACGCCACAACAATTCTTTTCGAGATACAACGTGTAGTTTTGGAGATACAAGCTAATTTTGTACTATGCGTTATTTCTTCTCGTAAAGAGTTTCCAATGCGTACGTATATGTCTTTACTCTGCAAAACTGTATTTCCTTATGAAGTGGTATTCTTACATATCCTTTCGAGAGAAAACTGTCCTGTGCCTTCTCTTTTGAGGCTACACACTTAGACATACACGCAACATGAAAGCTTTTCGACTTACAACGTGTTGTTTAGATAAAACAAGATAATTTCTCACGATGCGGGATTTCCTTAAAACGTGATTTTCTGAAAAATTTTGACGAAAGAAAATTCTCCTTTTGGTTCTCTTTAGATGCTACATGTTAAGACGTACACGCCACAACAATTCTTTTCGAGATACAACGTGTAGTTTTGGAGATACAAGCTAATTTTGTACTATGCGTTATTTCTTCTCGTAAAGAGTTTCCAATGCGTACGTATATGTCTTTACTCTGCAAAACTGTATTTCCTTATGAAGTGGTATTCTTACATATCCTTTCGAGAGAAAACTGTCCTGTGCCTTCTCTTTTGAGGCTACACACTTAGACATACACGCAACATGAAAGCTTTTCGACTTACAACGTGTTGTTTAGGAAAAACAAGATAATTTCGCACGATGCGGGATTTCCTTAAAACGTGATTTTCTGAAAAATTTTGACGAAAGAAAATTCTCCTTTTGGTTCTCTTTAGATGCTACATGTTAAGACGTACACGCCACAACAATTCTTTTCGAGATACAACGTGTAGTTTTGGAGATACAAGCTAATTTTGTACTATGCGTTATTTCTTCTCGTAAGGAGTTTCCAATGCATACGTATATGTCTTTACTCTGCAAAACTGTATTTCCTTATGAAGTGGTATTCTTACATATCCTTTCGAGAGAAAACTGTCCTGTGCCTTCTCTTTTGAGGCTACACACTTAGACATACACGCAACATGAAAGCTTTTCGACTTACAACGTGTTGTTTAGGAAAAACAAGATATTTTCGCACGATGCGGGATTTCCTTAAAACGTGATTTTCTGAAAAATTTTGACGAAAGAAAATTCTCCTTTTGGTTCTCTTTAGATGCTACATGTTAAGACGTACACGCCACAACAATTCTTTTCGAGATACAACGTGTAGTTTTGGAGATACAAGCTAATTTTGTACTATGCGTTATTTCTTCTCTTAAAGAGTTTCCAATGCGTACGTATATGTCTTTACGCTGCAAAACTGTATTTCCTTATGAAGTGGTATTCTTACATATCCTTTCGAGAGAAAACTGTCCTGTGCCTTCTCTTTTGAGGCTACACACTTAGACATACACGCAACATGAAAGCTTTTCGACTTACAACGTGTTGTTTAGGAAAAACAAGATAATTTCGCACGATGCGGGATTTCCTTAAAACGTGATTTTCTGAAAAATTTTGACGAAAGAAAATTCTCCTTTTGGTTCTCTTTAGATGCTACATGTTAAGACGTACACGCCACAACAATTCTTTTCGAGATACAACGTGTAGTTTTGGAGATACAAGCTAATTTTGTACTATGCGTTATTTCTTCTCGTAAGGAGTTTCCAATGCATACGTATATGTCTTTACTCTGCAAAACTGTATTTCCTTATGAAGTGGTATTCTTACATATCCTTTCGAGAGAAAACTGTCCTGTGCCTTCCCTTTTGAGGCTACACACTTAGACATACACGCAACATGAAAGCTTTTCGACTTACAACGTGTTGTTTAGGAAAAACAAGATATTTTCGCACGATGCGGGATTTCCTTAAAACGTGATTTTCTGAAAAATTTTGACGAAAGAAAATTCTCCTTTTGGTTCTCTTTAGATGCTACATGTTAAGACGTACACGCCACAACAATTCTTTTCGAGATACAACGTGTAGTTTTGGAGATACAAGCTAATTTTGTACTATGCGTTATTTCTTCTCTTAAAGAGTTTCCAATGCGTACGTATATGTCTTTACGCTGCAAAACTGTATTTCCTTATGAAGTGGTATTCTTACATATCCTTTCGAGAGAAAACTGTCCTGTGCCTTCTCTTTTGAGGCTACACACTTAGACATACACGCAACATGAAAGCTTTTCGACTTACAACGTGTTGTTTAGGAAAAACAAGATAATTTCGCACGATGCGGGATTTCCTTAAAACGTGATTTTCTGAAAAATTTTGACGAAAGAAAATTCTCCTTTTGGTTCTCTTTAGATGCTACATGTTAAGACGTACACGCCACAACAATTCTTTTCGAGACACAACATGTAGTTTTGGAGATACAAGCTAATTTTGTACTATGCGTTATTTCTTCTCGTAAAGAGTTTCCAATGCGTACGTATATGTCTTTACTCTGCAAAACTGTATTTCCTTATGAAGTGGTATTCTTACATATCCTTTCGAGAGAAAACTGTCCTGTGCCTTCTCTTTTGAGGCTACACCCTTAGACATACACGCAACATGAAAGCTTTTCGACTTACAACGTGTTGTTTAGGAAAAACAAGATAATTTCGCACGATGCGGGATTTCCTTAAAACGTGATTTTCTGAAAAATTTTGACGAAAGAAAATTCTCCTTTTGGTTCTCTTTAGATGCTACATGTTAAGACGTACACGCCACAACAATTCTTTTCGAGATACAACGTGTAGTTTTGGAGATACAAGCTAATTTTGTACTATGCGTTATTTCTTCTCGTAAAGAGTTTCCAATGCGTACGTATATGTCTTTACTCTGCAAAACTGTATTTCCTTATGAAGTGTTATTCTTACATATCCTTTCGAGAGAAAACTGTCCTGTGCCTTCTCTTTTGAGGCTACACACTTAGACATACACGCAACATGAAAGCTTTTCGA
The DNA here is from genome assembly GCF_947179515.1 of Apodemus sylvaticus. Classification (NCBI taxonomy): domain Eukaryota; kingdom Metazoa; phylum Chordata; class Mammalia; order Rodentia; family Muridae; genus Apodemus; species Apodemus sylvaticus. Next base: position 218,987 of record NW_026263136.1, on the reverse strand, counting down.
CTTACAACGTGTTGTTTAGGAAAAACAAGATAATTTCGCACGATGCGGGATTTCCTTAAAACGTGATTTTCTGAAAAATTTTGACGAAAGAAAATTCTCCTTTTGGTTCTCTTTAGATGCTACATGTTAAGACGTACACGCCACAACAATTCTTTTCGAGATACAACGTGTAGTTTTGGAGATACAAGCTAATTTTGTACTATGCGTTATTTCTTCTCGTAAAGAGTTTCCAATGCGTACGTATATGTCTTTACTCTGCAAAACTGTATTTCCTTATGAAGTGGTATTCTTACATATCCTTTCGAGAGAAAACTGTCCTGTGCCTTCTCTTTTGAGGCTACACACTTAGACATACACGCAACATGAAAGCTTTTCGACTTACAACGTGTTGTTTAGGAAAAACAAGATAATTTCGCACTATGCGGGATTTCCTAAAAACGTGATTTTCTGAAAAGTTTTGACGAAAGAAAATTCTCCTTTTGGTTCTCTTTAGATGCTACATGTTAAGACGTACACGCCACAACAATTCTTTTCGAGATACAACGTGTAGTTTTGGAGATACAAGCTAATTTTTTACTATGCGTTATTTCTTCTCCTAAAGAGTTTCCAATGCGTACGTATATGTCTTTACGCTGCAAAACTGTATTTCCTTATGAAGTGGTATTCTTACATATCCTTTCGAGAGAAAACTGTCCTGTGCCTTCTCTTTTGAGGCTACACACTTAGACATACACGCAACATGTAAGCTTTTCGACTTACAACGTGTTGTTTAGGAAAAACAAGATAATTTCGCACGATGCGGGATTTCCTTAAAACGTGATTTTCTGAAAAATTTTGACGAAAGAAAATTCTCCTTTTGGTTCTCTTTAGATGCTACATGTTAAGACGTACACGCCACAACAATTCTTTTCGAGATACAACGTGTAGTTTTGGAGATACAAGCTAATTTTGTACTATGCGTTATTTCTTCTCGTAAAGAGTTTCCAATGCGTACGTATATGTCTTTACTCTGCAAAACTGTATTTCCTTATGAAGTGGTATTCTTACATATCCTTTCGAGAGAAAACTGTCCTGTGCCTTCTCTTTTGAGGCTACACACTTAGACATACACGCAACATGAAAGCTTTTCGACTTACAACGTGTTGTTTAGGAAAAACAAGATAATTTCGCACGATGCGGGATTTCCTTAAAACGTGATTTTCTGAAAAATTTTGACGAAAGAAAATTCTCCTTTTGGTTCTCTTTAGATGCTACATGTTAAGACGTACACGCCACAACAATTCTTTTCGAGATACAACGTGTAGTTTTGGAGATACAAGCTAATTTTGTACTATGCGTTATTTCTTCTCGTAAAGAGTTTCCAATGCGTACGTATATGTCTTTACTCTGCAAAACTGTATTTCCTTATGAAGTGGTATTCTTACATATCCTTTCGAGAGAAAACTGTCCTGTGCCTTCTCTTTTGAGGCTACACACTTAGACATACACGCAACATGAAAGCTTTTCGACTTACAACGTGTTGTTTAGGAAAAACAAGATAATTTCGCACGATGCGGGATTTCCTTAAAACGTGATTTTCTGAAAAATTTTGACGAAAGAAAATTCTCCTTTTGGTTCTCTTTAGATGCTACATGTTAAGACGTACACGCCACAACAATTCTTTTCGAGATACAACGTGTAGTTTTGGAGATACAAGCTAATTTTGTACTATGCGTTATTTCTTCTCGTAAAGAGTTTCCAATGCGTACGTATATGTCTTTACTCTGCAAAACTGTATTTCCTTATGAAGTGGTATACTTACATATCCTTTCGAGAGAAAACTGTCCTGTGCCTTCTCTTTTGAGGCTACACACTTAGACATACACGCAACATGAAAGCTTTTCGACTTACAACGTGTTGTTTAGGAAAAACAAGATAATTTCGCACGATGCGGGATTTCCTTAAAACGTGATTTTCTGAAAAATTTTGACGAAAGAAAATTCTCCTTTTGGTTCTCTTTAGATGCTACATGTTAAGACGTACACGCCACAACAATTCTTTTCGAGATACAACGTGTAGTTTTGGAGATACAAGCTAATTTTGTACTATGCGTTATTTCTTCTCGTAAAGAGTTTCCAATGCGTACGTATATGTCTTTACTCTGCAAAACTGTATTTCCTTATGAAGTGGTATTCTTACATATCCTTTCGAGAGAAAACTGTCCTGTGCCTTCTCTTTTGAGGCTACACACTTAGACATACACGCAACATGAAAGCTTTTCGACTTACAACGTGTTGTTTAGGAAAAACAAGATAATTTCGCACGATGCGGGATTTCCTTAAAACGTGATTTTCTGAAAAATTTTGACGAAAGAAAATTCTCCTTTTGGTTCTCTTTAGATGCTACATGTTAAGACGTACACGCCACAACAATTCTTTTCGAGATACAACGTGTAGTTTTGGAGATACAAGCTAATTTTGTACTATGCGTTATTTCTTCTCGTAAAGAGTTTCCAATGCGTACGTATATGTCTTTACTCTGCAAAACTGTATTTCCTTATGAAGTGGTATTCTTACATATCCTTTCGAGAGAAAACTGTCCTGTGCCTTCTCTTTTGAGGCTACACACTTAGACATACACGCAACATGAAAGCTTTTCGACTTACAACGTGTTGTTTAGGAAAAACAAGATAATTTCGCACGATGCGGGATTTCCTTAAAACGTGATTTTCTGAAAAATTTTGACGAAAGAAAATTCTCCTTTTGGTTCTCTTTAGATGCTACATGTTAAGACGTACACGCCACAACAATTCTTTTCGAGATACAACGTGTAGTTTTGGAGATACAAGCTAATTTTGTACTATGCGTTATTTCTTCTCGTAAAGAGTTTCCAATGCGTACGTATATGTCTTTACTCTGCAAAACTGTATTTCCTTATGAAGTGGTATTCTTACATATCCTTTCGAGAGAAAACTGTCCTGTGCCTTCTCTTTTGAGGCTACACACTTAGACATACACGCAACATGAAAGCTTTTCGACTTACAACGTGTTGTTTAGGAAAAACAAGATAATTTCGCACGATGCGGGATTTCCTTAAAACGTGATTTTCTGAAAAATTTTGACGAAAGAAAATTCTCCTTTTGGTTCTCTTTAGATGCTACATGTTAAGACGTACACGCCACAACAATTCTTTTCGAGATACAACATGTAGTTTTGGAGATACAAGCTAATTTTGTACTATGCGTTATTTCTTCTCGTAAAGAGTTTCCAATGCGTACGTATATGTCTTTACTCTGCAAAACTGTATTTCCTTATGAAGTGGTATTCTTACATATCCTTTCGAGAGAAAACTGTCCTGTGCCTTCTCTTTTGAGGCTACACACTTAGACATACACGCAACATGAATGCTTTTCGACTTACAACGTGTTGTTTAGGAAAAACAAGATAATTTCGCACGATGCGGGATTTCCTTAAAACGTGATTTTCTGAAAAATTTTGACGAAAGAAAATTCTCCTTTTGGTTCTCTTTAGATGCTACATGTTAAGACGTACACGCCACAACAATTCTTTTCGAGATACAACGTGTAGTTTTGGAGATACAAGCTAATTTTTTACTATGTGTTATTTCTTCTCGTAAAGAGTTTCCAATGCGTACGTATATGTCTTTACTCTGCAAAACTGTATTTCCTTATGAAGTGGTATTCTTACATATCCTTTCGAGAGAAAACTGTCCTGTGCCTTCTCTTTTGAGGCTACACACTTAGACATACACGCAACATGAAAGCTTTTCGACTTACAACGTGTTGTTTAGGAAAAACAAGATAATTTCGCACGATGCGGGATTTCCTTAAAACGTGATTTTCTGAAAAATTTTGACGAAAGAAAATTCTCCTTTTGGTTCTCTTTAGATGCTACATGTTAAGACGTACACGCCCCAACAATTCTTTTCGAGATACAACGTGCAGTTTTGGAGATACAAGCTAATTTTGTACTATGCGTTATTTCTTCTCGTAAAGAGTTTCCAATGCGTACGTATATGTCTTTACTCTGCAAAACTGTATTTCCTTATGAAGTGGTATTCTTACATATCCTTTCGAGAGAAAACTGTCCTGTGCCTTCTCTTTTGAGGCTACACACTTAGACATACACGCAACATGAAAGCTTTTCGACTTAAAACGTGTTGTTTAGGAAAAACAAGATAATTTCGCACGATGCGGGATTTCCTTAAAACGTGATTTTCTGAAAAATTTTGACGAAAGAAAATTCTCCTTTTGGTTCTCTTTAGATGCTACATGTTAAGACGTACACGCCACAACAATTCTTTTCGAGATACAACGTGCAGTTTTGGAGATACAAGCTAATTTTGTACTATGCGTTATTTCTTCTCCTAAAGAGTTTCCAATGCGTACGTATATGTCTTTACTCTGCAAAACTGTATTTCCTTATGAAGTGGTATTCTTACATATCCTTTCGAGAGAAAACTGTCCTGTGCCTTCTCTTTTGAGGCTACACACTTAGACATACACGCAACATGAAAGCTTTTCGACTTACAACGTGTTGTTTAGGAAAAACAAGATAATTTCGCACGATGCGGGATTTCCTTAAAACGTGATTTTCTGAAAAATTTTGACGAAAGAAAATTCTCCTTTTGGTTCTCTTTAGATGCTACATGTTAAGACGTACACGCCACAACAATTCTTTTCGAGATACAACGTGCAGTTTTGGAGATACAAGCTAATTTTGTACTATGCATTATTTCTTCTCCTAAAGAGTTTCCAATGCGTACGTATATGTCTTTATGCTGCAAAACTGTATTTCCTTATGAAGTGGTATTCTTACATATCCTTTCGAGAGAAAACTGTCCTTTGCCTTCTCTTTTGAGGCTACACACTTAGACATACACGCAACATGAAAGCTTTTCGACTTACAACGTGTTGTTTAGGAAAAACAAGATAATTTCGCACGATGCGGGATTTCCTAAAAACGTGATTTTCTGAAAAATTTTGACGAAAGAAAATTCTCCTTTTGGTTCTCTTTAGATGCTACATGTTAAGACGTACACGCCACAACAATTCTTTTCGAGATACAACGTGCAGTTTTGGAGATACAAGCTAATTTTGTACTATGCGTTATTTCTTCTCGTAAAGAGTTTCCAATGCGTACGTATATGTCTTTACTCTGCAAAACTGTATTTCCTTATGAAGTGGTATTCTTACATATCCTTTCGAGAGAAAACTGTCCTGTGCCTTCTCTTTTGAGGCTACACACTTAGACATACACGCAACATGAAAGCTTTTCGACTTAAAACGTGTTGTTTAGGAAAAACAAGATAATTTCGCACGATGCGGGATTTCCTTAAAACGTGATTTTCTGAAAAATTTTGACGAAAGAAAATTCTCCTTTTGGTTCTCTTTAGATGCTACATGTTAAGACGTACACGCCACAACAATTCTTTTCGAGATACAACGTGCAGTTTTGGAGATACAAGCTAATTTTGTACTATGCGTTATTTCTTCTCGTAAAGAGTTTCCAATGCGTACGTATATGTCTTTACTCTGCAAAACTGTATTTCCTTATGAAGTGGTATTCTTACATATCCTTTCGAGAGAAAACTGTCCTGTGCCTTCTCTTTTGAGGCTACACACTTAGACATACATGCAACATGAAAGCTTTTCGACTTACAACGTGTTGTTTAGGAAAAACAAGATAATTTCGCACGATGCGGGATTTCCTTAAAACGTGATTTTCTGAAAAATTTTGACGAAAGAAAATTCTCCTTTTGGTTCTCTTTAGATGCTACATGTTAAGACGTACACGCCACAACAATTCTTTTCGAGATACAACGTGCAGTTTTGGAGATACAAGCTAATTTTGTACTATGCATTATTTCTTCTCCTAAAGAGTTTCCAATGCGTACGTATATGTCTTTATGCTGCAAAACTGTATTTCCTTATGAAGTGGTATTCTTACATATCCTTTCGAGAGAAAACTGTCCTTTGCCTTCTCTTTTGAGGCTACACACTTAGACATATACGCAACATGAAAGCTTTTCGACTTACAACGTGTTGTTTAGGAAAAACAAGATAATTTCGCACGATGCGGGATTTCCTTAAAACGTGATTTTCTGAAAAATTTTGACGAAAGAAAATTCTCCTTTTGGTTCTCTTTAGATGCTACATGTTAAGACGTACACGCCACAACAATTCTTTTCGAGATACAACGTGTAGTTTTGGAGATACAAGCTAATTTTGTACTATGCGTTATTTCTTCTCCTAAAGAGTTTCCAATGCGTACGTATATGTCTTTACTCTGCAAAACTGTATTTCCTTATGAAGTGGTATTCTTACATATCCTTTCGAGAGAAAACTGTCCTGTGCCTTCTCTTTTGAGGCTACACACTTAGACATACACGCAACATGAAAGCTTTTCGACTTACAACGTGTTGTTTAGGAAAAACAAGATAATTTCGCACGATGCGGGATTTCCTTAAAACGTGATTTTCTGAAAAATTTTGACGAAAGAAAATTCTCCTTTTGGTTCTCTTTAGATGCTACATGTTAAGACGTACACGCCACAACAATTCTTTTCGAGATACAACGTGTAGTTTTGGAGATACAAGCTAATTTTGTACTATGCGTTATTTCTTCTCGTAAAGAGTTTCCAATGCGTACGTATATGTCTTTACTCTGCAAAACTGTATTTCCTTATGAAGTGGTATTCTTACATATCCTTTCGAGAGAAAACTGTCCTGTCCCTTCTCTTTTGAGGCTACACACTTAGACATACACGCAACATGAAAGCTTTTCGACTTACAACGTGTTGTTTAGGAAAAACAAGATAATTTCGCACGATGCGGGATTTCATTAAAACGTGATTTTCTGAAAAATTTTGACGAAAGAAAATTCTCCTTTTGGTTCTCTTTAGATGCTACATGTTAAGACGTACACGCCACAACAATTCTTTTCGAGATACAACATGTAGTTTTGGAGATACAAGCTAATTTTGTACTATGCGTTATTTCTTCTCGTAAAGAGTTTCCAATGCGTATGTATATGTCTTTACTCTGCAAAACTGTATTTCCTTATGAAGTGGTATTCTTACATATCCTTTCGAGAGAAAACTGTCCTGTGCCTTCTCTTTTGAGGCTACACACTTAGACATACACGCAACATGAATGCTTTTCGACTTACAACGTGTTGTTTAGGAAAAACAAGATAATTTCGCACGATGCGGGATTTCCTTAAAACGTGATTTTCTGAAAAATTTTGACGAAAGAAAATTCTCCTTTTGGTTCTCTTTAGATGCTACATGTTAAGACGTACACGCCACAACAATTCTTTTCGAGATACAACGTGTAGTTTTGGAGATACAAGCTAATTTTGTACTATGCGTTATTTCTTCTCGTAAAGAGTTTCCAATGCGTACGTATATGTCTTTACTCTGCAAAACTGTATTTCCTTATGAAGTGGTATTCTTACATATCCTTTCGAGAGAAAACTGTCCTGTGCCTTCTCTTTTGAGGCTACACACTTAGACATACACGCAACATGAAAGCTTTTCGACTTACAACGTGTTGTTTAGGAAAAACAAGATAATATCGCACGATGCGGGATTTCCTTAAAACGTGATTTTCTGAAAAATTTTGACGAAAGAAAATTCTCCTTTTGGTTCTCTTTAGATGCTACATGTTAAGACGTACACGCCACAACAATTCTTTTCGAGATACAACGTGCAGTTTTGGAGATACAAGCTAATTTTGTACTATGCGTTATTTCTTCTCGTAAAGAGTTTCCAATGCGTACGTATATGTCTTTACTCTGCAAAACTGTATTTCCTTATGAAGTGGTATTCTTACATATCCTTTCGAGAGAAAACTGTCCTGTGCCTTCTCTTTTGAGGCTACACACTTAGACATACACGCAACATGAAAGCTTTTCGACTTAAAACGTGTTGTTTAGGAAAAACAAGATAATTTCGCACGATGCGGGATTTCCTTAAAACGTGATTTTCTGAAAAATTTTGACGAAAGAAAATTCTCCTTTTGGTTCTCTTTAGATGCTACATGTTAAGACGTACACGCCACAACAATTCTTTTCGAGATACAACGTGCAGTTTTGGAGATACAAGCTAATTTTGTACTATGCGTTATTTCTTCACCTAAAGAGTTTCCAATGCGTACGTATATGTCTTTACTCTGCAAAACTGTATTTCCTTATGCAGTGGTATTCTTACATATCCTTTCGAGAGAAAACTGTCCTGTGCCTTCTCTTTTGAGGCTACACACTTAGACATACACGCAACATGAAAGCTTTTCGACTTACAACGTGTTGTTTAGGAAAAACAAGATAATTTCGCACGATGCGGGATTTCCTTAAAACGTGATTTTCTGAAAAATTTTGACGAAAGAAAATTCTCCTTTTGGTTCTCTTTAGATGCTACATGTTAAGACGTACACGCCACAACAATTCTTTTCGAGATACAACGTGCAGTTTTGGAGATACAAGCTAATTTTGTACTATGCATTATTTCTTCTCCTAAAGAGTTTCCAATGCGTACGTATATGTCTTTATGCTGCAAAACTGTATTTCCTTATGAAGTGGTATTCTTACATATCCTTTCGAGAGAAAACTGTCCTTTGCCTTCTCTTTTGAGGCTACACACTTAGACATATACGCAACATGAAAGCTTTTCGACTTACAACGTGTTGTTTAGGAAAAACAAGATAATTTCGCACGATGCGGGATTTCCTTAAAACGTGATTTTCTGAAAAATTTTGACGAAAGAAAATTCTCCTTTTGGTTCTCTTTAGATGCTACATGTTAAGACGTACACGCCACAACAATTCTTTTCGAGATACAACGTGTAGTTTTGGAGATACAAGCTAATTTTGTACTATGCGTTATTTCTTCTCCTAAAGAGTTTCCAATGCGTACGTATATGTCTTTACTCTGCAAAACTGTATTTCCTTATGAAGTGGTATTCTTACATATCCTTTCGAGAGAAAACTGTCCTGTGCCTTCTCTTTTGAGGCTACACACTTAGACATACACGCAACATGAAAGCTTTTCGACTTACAACGTGTTGTTTAGGAAAAACAAGATAATTTCGCACGATGCGGGATTTCCTTAAAACGTGATTTTCTGAAAAATTTTGACGAAAGAAAATTCTCCTTTTGGTTCTCTTTAGATGCTACATGTTAAGACGTACACGCCACAACAATTCTTTTCGAGATACAACGTGTAGTTTTGGAGATACAAGCTAATTTTGTACTATGCGTTATATCTTCTCGTAAAGAGTTTCCAATGCGTACGTATATGTCTTTACTCTGCAAAACTGTATTTCCTTATGAAGTGGTATTCTTACATATCCTTTCGAGAGAAAACTGTCCTGTGCCTTCTCTTTTGAGGCTACACACTTAGACATACACGCAACATGAAAGCTTTTCGACTTACAACGTGTTGTTTAGGAAAAACAAGATAATTTCGCACGATGCGGGATTTCCTTAAAACGTGATTTTCTGAAAAATTTTGACGAAAGAAAATTCTCCTTTTGGTTCTCTTTAGATGCTACATGTTAAGACGTACACGCCACAACAATTCTTTTCGAGATACAACGTGTAGTTTTGGAGATACAAGCTAATTTTGTACTATGCGTTATTTCTTCTCGTAAGGAGTTTCCAATGCGTACGTATATGTCTTTACTCTGCAAAACTGTATTTCCTTATGAAGTGGTATTCTTACATATCCTTTCGAGAGAAAACTGTCCTGTGCCTTCTCTTTTGAGGCTACACACTTAGACATACACGCAACATGAAAGCTTTTCGACTTACAACGTGTTGTTTAGGAAAAACAAGATATTTTCGCACGATGCGGGATTTCCTTAAAACGTGATTTTCTGAAAAATTTTGACGAAAGAAAATTCTCCTTTTGGTTCTCTTTAGATGCTACATGTTAAGACGTACACTCCACAACAATTCTTTTCGAGATACAACGTGTAGTTTTGGAGATACAAGCTAATTTTGTACTATGCGTTATTTCTTCTCGTAAAGAGTTTCCAATGCGTACGTATATGTCTTTACACTGCAAAACTGTATTTCCTTATGAAGTGGTATTCTTACATATCCTTTCGAGAGAAAACTGTCCTGTGCCTTCTCTTTTGAGGCTACACACTTAGACATACACGCAACATGAAAGCTTTTCGACTTACAACGTGTTGTTTAGGAAAAACAAGATAATTTCGCACGATGCGGGATTTCCTTAAAACGTGATTTTCTGAAAAATTTTGACGAAAGAAAATTCTCCTTTTGGTTCTCTTTAGATGCTACATGTTAAGACGTACACGCCACAACAATTCTTTTCGAGATACAACGTGTAGTTTTGGAGATACAAGCTAATTTTGTACTATGCGTTATTTCTTCTCATAAAGAGTTTCCAATGCGTACGTATATGTCTTTACTCTGCAAAACTGTATTTCCTTATGAAGTGGTATTCTTACATATCCTTTCGAGAGAAAACTGTCCTGTGCCTTCTCTTTTGAGGCTACACACTTAGACATACACGCAACATGAAAGCTTTTCGACTTACAACGTGTTGTTTAGGAAAAACAAGATAATTTCGCACTATGCGGGATTTCCTTAAAACGTGATTTTCTGAAAAGTTTTGACGAAAGAAAATTCTCCTTTTGGTTCTCTTTAGATGCTACATGTTAAGACGTACACGCCACAACAATTCTTTTCGAGATACAACGTGTAGTTTTGGAGATACAAGCTAATTTTGTACTATGCGTTATTTCTTCTCCTAAAGAGTTTCCAATGCGTACGTATATGTCTTTACGCTGCAAAACTGTATTTCCTTATGAAGTGGTATTCTTACATATCCTTTCGAGAGAAAACTGTCCTGTGCCTTCTCTTTTGAGGCTACACACTTAGACATACACGCAACATGAAAGCTTTTCGACTTACAACGTGTTGTTTAGGAAAAACAAGATAATTTCGCACGATGCGGGATTTCCTTAAAACGTGATTTTCTGAAAAATTTTGACGAAAGAAAATTCTCCTTTTGGTTCTCTTTAGATGCTACATGTTAAGACGTACACGCCACAACAATTCTTTTCGAGATACAACGTGTAGTTTTGGAGATACAAGCTAATTTTGTACTATGCGTTATTTCTTCTCGTAAAGAGTTTCCAATGCGTACGTATATGTCTTTACTCTGCAAAACTGTATTTCCTTATGAAGTGGTATTCTTACATATCCTTTCGAGAGAAAACTGTCCTGTGCCTTCTCTTTTGAGGCTACACACTTAGACATACACGCAACATGAATGCTTTTCGACTTACAACGTGTTGTTTAGGAAAAACAAGATAATTTCGCACGATGCGGGATTTCCTTAAAACGTGATTTTCTGAAAAATTTTGACGAAAGAAAATTCTCCTTTTGGTTCTCTTTAGATGCTACATGTTAAGACGTACACGCCACAACAATTCTTTACGAGATACAACGTGTAGTTTTGGAGATACAAGCTAATTTTTTTACTATGCGTTATTTCTTCTCGTAAAGAGTTTCCAATGCGTACGTATATGTCTTTACTCTGCAAAACTGTATTTCCTTATGAAGTGGTATTCTTACATATCCTTTCGAGAGAAAACTGTCCTGTGCCTTCTCTTTTGAGGCTACACACTTAGACATACACGCAACATGAAAGCTTTTCGACTTACAACGTGTTGTTTAGGAAAAAACAAGATAATTTCGCACGATGCGGGATTTCCTTAAAACGTGATTTTCTGAAAAATTTTGACGAAAGAAAATTCTCCTTTTGGTTCTCTTTAGATGCTACATGCTAAGACGTACACGCCACAACAATTCTTTTCGAGATACAACGTGTAGTTTTGGAGATACAAGCTAATTTTGTACTATGCGTTATTTCTTCTCATAAAGAGTTTCCAATGCGTACGTATATGTCTTTACTCTGCAAAACTGTATTTCCTTATGAAGTGGTATTCTTACATATCCTTTCGAGAGAAAACTGTCCTGTGCCTTCTCTTTTGAGGCTACACACTTAGACATACACGCAACATGAAAGCTTTTCGACTTACAACGTGTTGTTTAGGAAAAACAAGATAATTTCGCACTATGCGGGATTTCCTTAAAACGTGATTTTCTGAAAAGTTTTGACGAAAGAAAATTCTCCTTTTGGTTCTCTTTAGATGCTACATGTTAAGACGTACACGCCACAACAATTCTTTTCGAGATACAACGTGTAGTTTTGGAGATACAAGCTAATTTTGTACTATGCGTTATTTCTTCTCCTAAAGAGTTTCCAATGCGTACGTATATGTCTTTACGCTGCAAAACTGTATTTCCTTATGAAGTGGTATTCTTACATATCCTTTCGAGAGAAAACTGTCCTGTGCCTTCTCTTTTGAGGCTACACACTTAGACATACACGCAACATGAAAGCTTTTCGACTTACAACGTGTTGTTTAGGAAAAACAAGATAATTTCGCACGATGCGGGATTTCCTTAAAACGTGATTTTCTGAAAAATTTTGACGAAAGAAAATTCTCCTTTTGGTTCTCTTTAGATGCTACATGTTAAGACGTACACGCCACAACAATTCTTTTCGAGATACAACGTGTAGTTTTGGAGATACAAGCTAATTTTGTACTATGCGTTATTTCTTCTCGTAAAGAGTTTCCAATGCGTACGTATATGTCTTTACTCTGCAAAACTGTATTTCCTTATGAAGTGGTATTCTTACATATCCTTTCGAGAGAAAACTGTCCTGTGCCTTCTCTTTTGAGGCTACACACTTAGACATACACGCAACATGAATGCTTTTCGACTTACAACGTGTTGTTTAGGAAAAACAAGATAATTTCGCACGATGCGGGATTTCCTTAAAACGTGATTTTCTGAAAAATTTTGACGAAAGAAAATTCTCCTTTTGGTTCTCTTTAGATGCTACATGTTAAGACGTACACGCCACAACAATTCTTTACGAGATACAACGTGTAGTTTTGGAGATACAAGCTAATTTTTTTACTATGCGTTATTTCTTCTCGTAAAGAGTTTCCAATGCGTACGTATATGTCTTTACTCTGCAAAACTGTATTTCCTTATGAAGTGGTATTCTTACATATCCTTTCGAGAGAAAACTGTCCTGTGCCTTCTCTTTTGAGGCTACACACTTAGACATACACGCAACATGAAAGCTTTTCGACTTACAACGTGTTGTTTAGGAAAAAACAAGATAATTTCGCACGATGCGGGATTTCCTTAAAACGTGATTTTCTGAAAAATTTTGACGAAAGAAAATTCTCCTTTTGGTTCTCTTTAGATGCTACATGTTAAGACGTACACGCCACAACAATTCTTTTCGAGATACAACGTGCAGTTTTGGAGATACAAGCTAATTTTGTACTATGCGTTATTTCTTCTCCTAAAGAGTTTCCAATGCGTACGTATATGTCTTTACTCTGCAAAACTGTATTTCCTTATGAAGTGGTATTCTTACATATCCTTTCGAGAGAAAACTGTCCTGTGCCTTCTCTTTTGAGGCTACACACTTAGACGTACACGCAACATGAAAGCTTTTCGACTTACAACGTGTTGTTTAGGAAAAACAAGATAATTTCGCACGATGCGGGATTTCCTTAAAACGTGATTTTCTGAAAAATTTTGACGAAAGAAAATTCTCCTTTTGGTTCTCTTTAGATGCTACATGTTAAGACGTACACGCCACAACAATTCTTTTCGAGATACAACGTGTAGTTTTGGAGATACAAGCTAATTTTGTACTATGCGTTATTTCTTCTCGTAAAGAGTTTCCAATGCGTACGTATATGTCTTTACTCTGCAAAACTGTATTTCCTTATGAAGTGGTATTCTTACATATCCTTTCGAGAGAAAACTGTCCTGTGCCTTCTCTTTTGAGGCTACACACTTAGACATACACGCAACATGAATGCTTTTCGACTTACAACGTGTTGTTTAGGAAAAACAAGATAATTTCGCACGATGCGGGATTTCCTTAAAACGTGATTTTCTGAAAAATTTTGACGAAAGAAAATTCTCCTTTTGGTTCTCTTTAGATGCTACATGTTAAGACGTACACGCCACAACAATTCTTTTCGAGATACAACGTGCAGTTTTGGAGATACAAGCTAATTTTGTACTATGCATTATTTCTTCTCCTAAAGAGTTTCCAATGCGTACGTATATGTCTTTATGCTGCAAAACTGTATTTCCTTATGAAGTGGTATTCTTACATATCCTTTCGAGAGAAAACTGTCCTTTGCCTTCTCTTTTGAGGCTACACACTTAGACATACACGCAACATGAAAGCTTTTCGACTTACAACGTGTTGTTTAGGAAAAACAAGATAATTTCGCACGATGCGGGATTTCCTTAAAACGTGATTTTCTGAAAAATTTTGACGAAAGAAAATTCTCCTTTTGGTTCTCTTTAGATGCTACATGTTAAGACGTACACGCCACAACAATTCTTTTCGAGATACAACGTGTAGTTTTGGAGATACAAGCTAATTTTGTACTATGCGTTATTTCTTCTCCTAAAGAGTTTCCAATGCGTACGTATATGTCTTTACTCTGCAAAACTGTATTTCCTTATGAAGTGGTATTCTTACATATCCTTTCGAGAGAAAACTGTCCTGTGCCTTCTCTTTTGAGGCTACACACTTAGACATACACGCAACATGAAAGCTTTTCGACTTACAACGTGTTGTTTAGGAAAAACAAGATAATTTCGCACGATGCGGGATTTCCTTAAAACGTGATTTTCTGAAAAATTTTGACGAAAGAAAATTCTCCTTTTGGTTCTCTTTAGATGCTACATGTTAAGACGTACACGCCACAACAATTCTTTTCGAGATACAACGTGTAGTTTTGGAGATACAAGCTAATTTTGTACTATGCGTTATTTCTTCTCGTAAAGAGTTTCCAATGCGTACGTATATGTCTTTACTCTGCAAAACTGTATTTCCTTATGAAGTGGTATTCTTACATATCCTTTCGAGAGAAAACTGTCCTGTGCCTTCTCTTTTGAGGCTACACACTTAGACATACACGCAACATGAATGCTTTTCGACTTACAACGTGTTGTTTAGGAAAAACAAGATAATTTCGCACGATGCGGGATTTCCTTAAAACGTGATTTTCTGAAAGATTTTGACGAAAGAAAATTCTCCTTTTGGTTCTCTTTAGATGCTACATGTTAAGACGTACACGCCACAACAATTCTTTTCGAGATACAACGTGTAGTTTTGGAGATACAAGCTAATTTTGTACTATGCGTTATTTCTTCTCGTAAAGAGTTTCCAATGCGTACGTATATGTCTTTACTCTGCAAAACTGTATTTCCTTATGAAGTGGTATTCTTACATATCCTTTCGAGAGAAAACTGTCCTGTGCCTTCTCTTTTGAGGCTACACAATTAGACATACACGCAACATGAAAGCTTTTCGACTTACAACGTGTTGTTTAGGAAAAACAAGATAATTTCGCACGATGCGGGATTTCCTTAAAACGTGATTTTCTGAAAAATTTTGACGAAAGAAAATTCTCCTTTTGGTTCTCTTTAGATGCTACATGTTAAGACGTACACGCCACAACAATTCTTTTCGAGATACAACGTGCAGTTTTGGAGATACAAGCTAATTTTGTACTATGCGTTATTTCTTCTCGTAAAGAGTTTCCAATGCGTACGTATATGTCTTTACTCTGCAAAACTGTATTTCCTTATGAAGTGGTATTCTTACATATCCTTTCGAGAGAAAACTGTCCTGTGCCTTCTCTTTTGAGGCTACACACTTAGACATACACGCAACATGAAAGCTTTTCGACTTAAAACGTGTTGTTTAGGAAAAACAAGATAATTTCGCACGATGCGGGATTTCCTTAAAACGTGATTTTCTGAAAAATTTTGACGAAAGAAAATTCTCCTTTTGGTTCTCTTTAGATGCTACATGTTAAGACGTACACGCCACAACAATTCTTTTCGAGATACAACGTGCAGTTTTGGAGATACAAGCTAATTTTGTACTATGCGTTATTTCTTCTCCTAAAGAGTTTCCAATGCGTACGTATATGTCTTTACTCTGCAAAACTGTATTTCCTTATGAAGTGGTATTCTTACATATCCTTTCGAGAGAAAACTGTCCTGTGCCTTCTCTTTTGAGGCTACACACTTAGACATACACGCAACATGAAAGCTTTTCGACTTACAACGTGTTGTTTAGGAAAAACAAGATAATTTCGCACGATGCGGGATTTCCTTAAAACGTGATTTTCTGAAAAATTTTGACGAAAGAAAATTCTCCTTTTGGTTCTCTTTAGATGCTACATGTTAAGACGTACACGCCACAACAATTCTTTTCGAGATACAACGTGCAGTTTTGGAGATACAAGCTAATTTTGTACTATGCATTATTTCTTCTCCTAAAGAGTTTCCAATGCGTACGTATATGTCTTTATGCTGCAAAACTGTATTTCCTTATGAAGTGGTATTCTTACATATCCTTTCGAGAGAAAACTGTCCTTTGCCTTCTCTTTTGAGGCTACACACTTAGACATATACGCAACATGAAAGCTTTTCGACTTACAACGTGTTGTTTAGGAAAAACAAGATAATTTCGCACGATGCGGGATTTCCTTAAAACGTGATTTTCTGAAAAATTTTGACGAAAGAAAATTCTCCTTTTGGTTCTCTTTAGATGCTACATGTTAAGACGTACACGCCACAACAATTCTTTTCGAGATACAACGTGTAGTTTTGGAGATACAAGCTAATTTTGTACTATGCGTTATTTCTTCTCCTAAAGAGTTTCCAATGCGTACGTATATGTCTTTACTCTGCAAAACTGTATTTCCTTATGAAGTGGTATTCTTACATATCCTTTCGAGAGAAAACTGTCCTGTGCCTTCTCTTTTGAGGCTACACACTTAGACATACACGCAACATGAAAGCTTTTCGACTTACAACGTGTTGTTTAGGAAAAACAAGATAATTTCGCACGATGCGGGATTTCCTTAAAACGTGATTTTCTGAAAAATTTTGACGAAAGAAAATTCTCCTTTTGGTTCTCTTTAGATGCTACATGTTAAGACGTACACGCCACAACAATTCTTTTCGAGATACAACGTGTAGTTTTGGAGATACAAGCTAATTTTGTACTATGCGTTATTTCTTCTCGTAAAGAGTTTCCAATGCGTACGTATATGTCTTTACTCTGCAAAACTGTATTTCCTTATGAAGTGGTATTCTTACATATCCTTTCGAGAGAAAACTGTCCTGTGCCTTCTCTTTTGAGGCTACACACTTAGACATACACGCAACATGAAAGCTTTTCGACTTACAACGTGTTGTTTAGGAAAAACAAGATAATTTCGCACGATGCGGGATTTCCTTAAAACGTGATTTTCTGAAAAATTTTGACGAAAGAAAATTCTCCTTTTGGTTCTCTTTAGATGCTACATGTTAAGACGTACACGCCACAACAATTCTTTTCGAGATACAACATGTAGTTTTGGAGATACAAGCTAATTTTGTACTATGCGTTATTTCTTCTCGTAAAGAGTTTCCAATGCGTATGTATATGTCTTTACTCTGCAAAACTGTATTTCCTTATGAAGTGGTATTCTTACATATCCTTTCGAGAGAAAACTGTCCTGTGCCTTCTCTTTTGAGGCTACACACTTAGACATACACGCAACATGAATGCTTTTCGACTTACAACGTGTTGTTTAGGAAAAACAAGATAATTTCGCACGATGCGGGATTTCCTTAAAACGTGATTTTCTGAAAAATTTTGACGAAAGAAAATTCTCCTTTTGGTTCTCTTTAGATGCTACATGTTAAGACGTACACGCCACAACAATTCTTTTCGAGATACAACGTGTAGTTTTGGAGATACAAGCTAATTTTGTACTATGCGTTATTTCTTCTCGTAAAGAGTTTCCAATGCGTACGTATATGTCTTTACTCTGCAAAACTGTATTTCCTTATGAAGTGGTATTCTTACATATCCTTTCGAGAGAAAAACTGTCCTGTGCCTTCTCTTTTGAGGCTACACACTTAGACATACACGCAACATGAAAGCTTTTCGACTTACAACGTGTTGTTTAGGAAAAACAAGATAATTTCGCACGATGCGGGATTTCCTTAAAACGTGATTTTCTGAAAAATTTTGACGAAAGAAAATTCTCCTTTTGGTTCTCTTTAGATGCTACATGTTAAGACGTACACGCCACAACAATTCTTTTCGAGATACAACGTGCAGTTTTGGAGATACAAGCTAATTTTGTACTATGCGTTATTTCTTCTCGTAAAGAGTTTCCAATGCGTACGTATATGTCTTTACTCTGCAAAACTGTATTTCCTTATGAAGTGGTATTCTTACATATCCTTTCGAGAGAAAACTGTCCTGTGCCTTCTCTTTTGAGGCTACACACTTAGACATACACGCAACATGAAAGCTTTTCGACTTAAAACGTGTTGTTTAGGAAAAACAAGATAATTTCGCACGATGCGGGATTTCCTTAAAACGTGATTTTCTGAAAAATTTTGACGAAAGAAAATTCTCCTTTTGGTTCTCTTTAGATGCTACATGTTAAGACGTACACGCCACAACAATTCTTTTCGAGATACAACGTGCAGTTTTGGAGATACAAGCTAATTTTGTACTATGCGTTATTTCTTCTCCTAAAGAGTTTCCAATGCGTACGTATATGTCTTTACTCTGCAAAACTGTATTTCCTTATGAAGTGGTATTCTTACATATCCTTTCGAGAGAAAACTGTCCTGTGCCTTCTCTTTTGAGGCTACACACTTAGACATACACGCAACATGAAAGCTTTTCGACTTACAACGTGTTGTTTAGGAAAAACAAGATAATTTCGCACGATGCGGGATTTCCTTAAAACGTGATTTTCTGAAAAATTTTGACGAAAGAAAATTCTCCTTTTGGTTCTCTTTAGATGCTACATGTTAAGACGTACACGCCACAACAATTCTTTTCGAGATACAACGTGCAGTTTTGGAGATACAAGCTAATTTTGTACTATGCATTATTTCTTCTCCTAAAGAGTTTCCAATGCGTACGTATATGTCTTTATGCTGCAAAACTGTATTTCCTTATGAAGTGGTATTCTTACATATCCTTTCGAGAGAAAACTGTCCTTTGCCTTCTCTTTTGAGGCTACACACTTAGACATATACGCAACATGAAAGCTTTTCGACTTACAACGTGTTGTTTAGGAAAAACAAGATAATTTCGCACGATGCGGGATTTCCTTAAAACGTGATTTTCTGAAAAATTTTGACGAAAGAAAATTCTCCTTTTGGTTCTCTTTAGATGCTACATGTTAAGACGTACACGCCACAACAATTCTTTTCGAGATACAACGTGTAGTTTTGGGATACAAGCTAATTTTGTACTATGCGTTATTTCTTCTCCTAAAGAGTTTCCAATGCGTACGTATATGTCTTTACTCTGCAAAACTGTATTTCCTTATGAAGTGGTATTCTTACATATCCTTTCGAGAGAAAACTGTCCTGTGCCTTCTCTTTTGAGGCTACACACTTAGACATACACGCAACATGAAAGCTTTTCGACTTACAACGTGTTGTTTAGGAAAAACAAGATAATTTCGCACGATGCGGGATTTCCTTAAAACGTGATTTTCTGAAAAATTTTGACGAAAGAAAATTCTCCTTTTGGTTCTCTTTAGATGCTACATGTTAAGACGTACACGCCACAACAATTCTTTTCGAGATACAACGTGTAGTTTTGGAGATACAAGCTAATTTTGTACTATGCGTTATATCTTCTCGTAAAGAGTTTCCAAAGCGTACGTATATGTCTTTACTCTGCAAAACTGTATTTCCTTATGAAGTGGTATTCTTACATATCCTTTCGAGAGAAAACTGTCCTGTGCCTTCTCTTTTGAGGCTACACACTTAGACATACACGCAACATGAAAGCTTTTCGACTTACAACGTGTTGTTTAGGAAAAACAAGATAATTTCGCACGATGCGGGATTTCCTTAAAACGTGATTTTCTGAAAAATTTTGACGAAAGAAAATTCTCCTTTTGGTTCTCTTTAGATGCTACATGTTAAGACGTACACGCCACAACAATTCTTTTCGAGATACAACGTGTAGTTTTGGAGATACAAGCTAATTTTGTACTATGCGTTATTTCTTCTCGTAAGGAGTTTCCAATGCGTACGTATGTCTTTACTCTGCAAAACTGTATTTCCTTATGAAGTGGTATTCTTACATATCCTTTCGAGAGAAAACTGTCCTGTGCCTTCTCTTTTGAGGCTACACACTTAGACATACACGCAACATGAAAGCTTTTCGACTTACAACGTGTTGTTTAGGAAAAACAAGATATTTTCGCACGATGCGGGATTTCCTTAAAACGTGATTTTCTGAAAAATTTTGACGAAAGAAAATTCTCCTTTTGGTTCTCTTTAGATGCTACATGTTAAGACGTACACGCCACAACAATTCTTTTCGAGATACAACGTGTAGTTTTGGAGATACAAGCTAATTTTGTACTATGCGTTATTTCTTCTCGTAAAGAGTTTCCAATGCGTACGTATATGTCTTTACACTGCAAAACTGTATTTCCTTATGAAGTGGTATTCTTACATATCCTTTCGAGAGAAAACTGTCCTGTGCCTTCTCTTTTGAGGCTACACACTTAGACATACACGCAACATGAAAGCTTTTCGACTTACAACGTGTTGTTTAGGAAAAACAAGATAATTTCGCACGATGCGGGATTTCCTTAAAACGTGATTTTCTGAAAAATTTTGACGAAAGAAAATTCTCCTTTTGGTTCTCTTTAGATGCTACATGTTAAGACGTACACGCCACAACAATTCTTTTCGAGATACAACGTGTAGTTTTGGAGATACAAGCTAATTTTGTACTATGCGTTATTTCTTCTCATAAAGAGTTTCCAATGCGTACGTATATGTCTTTACTCTGCAAAACTGTATTTCCTTATGAAGTGGTATTCTTACATATCCTTTCGAGAGAAAACTGTCCTGTGCCTTCTCTTTTGAGGCTACACACTTAGACATACACGCAACATGAAAGCTTTTCGACTTACAACGTGTTGTTTAGGAAAAACAAGATAATTTCGCACTATGCGGGATTTCCTTAAAACGTGATTTTCTGAAAAGTTTTGACGAAAGAAAATTCTACTTTTGGTTCTCTTTAGATGCTACATGTTAAGACGTACACGCCACAACAATTCTTTTCGAGATACAACGTGTAGTTTTGGAGATACAAGCTAATTTTGTACTATGCGTTATTTCTTCTCCTAAAGAGTTTCCAATGCGTACGTATATGTCTTTACGCTGCAAAACTGTATTTCCTTATGAAGTGGTATTCTTACATATCCTTTCGAGAGAAAACTGTCCTGTGCCTTCTCTTTTGAGGCTACACACTTAGACATACACGCAACATGAAAGCTTTTCGACTTACAACGTGTTGTTTAGGAAAAACAAGATAATTTCGCACGATGCGGGATTTCCTTAAAACGTGATTTTCTGAAAAATTTTGACGAAAGAAAATTCTCCTTTTGGTTCTCTTTAGATGCTACATGTTAAGACGTACACGCCACAACAATTCTTTTCGAGATACAACGTGTAGTTTTGGAGATACAAGCTAATTTTGTACTATGCGTTATTTCTTCTCGTAAAGAGTTTCCAATGCGTACGTATATGTCTTTACTCTGCAAAACTGTATTTCCTTATGAAGTGGTATTCTTACATATCCTTTCGAGAGAAAACTGTCCTGTGCCTTCTCTTTTGAGGCTACACACTTAGACATACACGCAACATGAAAGCTTTTCGACTTACAACGTGTTGTTTAGGAAAAACAAGATAATTTCGCACGATGCGGGATTTCCTTAAAACGTGATTTTCTGAAAAATTTTGACGAAAGAAAATTCTCCTTTTGGTTCTCTTTAGATGCTACATGTTAAGACGTACACGCCACAACAATTCTTTTCGAGATACAACGTGTAGTTTTGGAGATACAAGCTAATTTTGTACTATGCGTTATTTCTTCTCGTAAGGAGTTTCCAATGCGTACGTATATGTCTTTACTCTGCAAAACTGTATTTCCTTATGAAGTGGTATTCTTACATATCCTTTCGAGAGAAAACTGTCCTGTGCCTTCTCTTTTGAGGCTACACACTTAGACATACACGCAACATGAAAGCTTTTCGACTTACAACGTGTTGTTTAGGAAAAACAAGATATTTTCGCACGATGCGGGATTTCCTTAAAACGTGATTTTCTGAAAAATTTTGACGAAAGAAAATTCTCCTTTTGGTTCTCTTTAGATGCTACATGTTAAGACGTACACGCCACAACAATTCTTTTCGAGATACAACGTGTAGTTTTGGAGATACAAGCTAATTTTGTACTATGCGTTATTTCTTCTCGTAAAGAGTTTCCAATGCGTACGTATATGTCTTTACACTGCAAAACTGTATTTCCTTATGAAGTGGTATTCTTACATATCCTTTCGAGAGAAAACTGTCCTGTGCCTTCTCTTTTGAGGCTACACACTTAGACATACACGCAACATGAAAGCTTTTCGACTTACAACGTGTTGTTTAGGAAAAACAAGATAATTTCGCACGATGCGGGATTTCCTTAAAACGTGATTTTCTGAAAAATTTTGACGAAAGAAAATTCTCCTTTTGGTTCTCTTTAGATGCTACATGTTAAGACGTACACGCCACAACAATTCTTTTCGAGATACAACGTGTAGTTTTGGAGATACAAGCTAATTTTGTACTATGCGTTATTTCTTCTCGTAAAGAGTTTCCAATGCGTACGTATATGTCTTTACTCTGCAAAACTGTATTTCCTTATGAAGTGGTATTCTTACATATCCTTTCGAGAGAAAACTGTCCTGTGCCTTCTCTTTTGAGGCTACACACTTAGACATACACGCAACATGAAAGCTTTTCGACTTACAACGTGTTGTTTAGGAAAAACAAGATAATTTCGCACTATGCGGGATTTCCTTAAAACGTGATTTTCTGAAAAGTTTTGACGAAAGAAAATTCTCCTTTTGGTTCTCTTTAGATGCTACATGTTAAGACGTACACGCCACAACAATTCTTTTCGAGATACAACGTGTAGTTTTGGAGATACAAGCTAATTTTGTACTATGCGTTATTTCTTCTCCTAAAGAGTTTCCAATGCGTACGTATATGTCTTTACGCTGCAAAACTGTATTTCCTTATGAAGTGGTATTCTTACATATCCTTTCGAGAGAAAACTGTCCTGTGCCTTCTCTTTTGAGGCTACACACTTAGACATACACGCAACATGAAAGCTTTTCGACTTACAACGTGTTGTTTAGGAAAAACAAGATAATTTCGCACGATGCGGGATTTCCTTAAAACGTGATTTTCTGAAAAATTTTGACGAAAGAAAATTCTCCTTTTGGTTCTCTTTAGATGCTACATGTTAAGACGTACACGCCACAACAATTCTTTTCGAGATACAACGTGTAGTTTTGGAGATACAAGCTAATTTTGTACTATGCGTTATTTCTTCTCGTAAAGAGTTTCCAATGCGTACGTATATGTCTTTACTCTGCAAAACTGTATTTCCTTATGAAGTGGTATTCTTACATATCCTTTCGAGAGAAAACTGTCCTGTGCCTTCTCTTTTGAGGCTACACACTTAGACATACACGCAACATGAAAGCTTTTCGACTTACAACGTGTTGTTTAGGAAAAACAAGATAATTTCGCACGATGCGGGATTTCCTTAAAACGTGATTTTCTGAAAAATTTTGACGAAAGAAAATTCTCCTTTTGGTTCTCTTTAGATGCTACATGTTAAGACGTACACGCCACAACAATTCTTTTCGAGATACAACGTGTAGTTTTGGAGATACAAGCTAATTTTGTACTATGCGTTATTTCTTCTCGTAAGGAGTTTCCAATGCGTACGTATATGTCTTTACTCTGCAAAACTGTATTTCCTTATGAAGTGGTATTCTTACATATCCTTTCGAGAGAAAACTGTCCTGTGCCTTCTCTTTTGAGGCTACACACTTAGACATACACGCAACATGAAAGCTTTTCGACTTACAACGTGTTGTTTAGGAAAAACAAGATATTTTCGCACGATGCGGGATTTCCTTAAAACGTGATTTTCTGAAAAATTTTGACGAAAGAAAATTCTCCTTTTGGTTCTCTTTAGATGCTACATGTTAAGACGTACACGCCACAACAATTCTTTTCGAGATACAACGTGTAGTTTTGGAGATACAAGCTAATTTTGTACTATGCGTTATTTCTTCTCGTAAAGAGTTTCCAATGCGTACGTATATGTCTTTACACTGCAAAACTGTATTTCCTTATGAAGTGGTATTCTTACATATCCTTTCGAGAGAAAACTGTCCTGTGCCTTCTCTTTTGAGGCTACACACTTAGACATACACGCAACATGAAAGCTTTTCGACTTACAACGTGTTGTTTAGGAAAAACAAGATAATTTCGCACGATGCGGGATTTCCTTAAAACGTGATTTTCTGAAAAATTTTGACGAAAGAAAATTCTCCTTTTGGTTCTCTTTAGATGCTACATGTTAAGACGTACACGCCACAACAATTCTTTTCGAGATACAACGTGTAGTTTTGGAGATACAAGCTAATTTTGTACTATGCGTTATTTCTTCTCGTAAAGAGTTTCCAATGCGTACGTATATGTCTTTACTCTGCAAAACTGTATTTCCTTATGAAGTGGTATTCTTACATATCCTTTCGAGAGAAAACTGTCCTGTGCCTTCTCTTTTGAGGCTACACACTTAGACATACACGCAACATGAAAGCTTTTCGACTTACAACGTGTTGTTTAGGAAAAACAAGATAATTTCGCACTATGCGGGATTTCCTTAAAACGTGATTTTCTGAAAAGTTTTGACGAAAGAAAATTCTCCTTTTGGTTCTCTTTAGATGCTACATGTTAAGACGTACACGCCACAACAATTCTTTTCGAGATACAACGTGTAGTTTTGGAGATACAAGCTAATTTTGTACTATGCGTTATTTCTTCTCCTAAAGAGTTTCCAATGCGTACGTATATGTCTTTACGCTGCAAAACTGTATTTCCTTATGAAGTGGTATTCTTACATATCCTTTCGAGAGAAAACTGTCCTGTGCCTTCTCTTTTGAGGCTACACACTTAGACATACACGCAACATGAAAGCTTTTCGACTTACAACGTGTTGTTTAGGAAAAACAAGATAATTTCGCACGATGCGGGATTTCCTTAAAACGTGATTTTCTGAAAAATTTTGACGAAAGAAAATTCTCCTTTTGGTTCTCTTTAGATGCTACATGTTAAGACGTACACGCCACAACAATTCTTTTCGAGATACAACGTGTAGTTTTGGAGATACAAGCTAATTTTGTACTATGCGTTATTTCTTCTCGTAAAGAGTTTCCAATGCGTACGTATATGTCTTTACTCTGCAAAACTGTATTTCCTTATGAAGTGGTATTCTTACATATCCTTTCGAGAGAAAACTGTCCTGTGCCTTCTCTTTTGAGGCTACACACTTAGACATACACGCAACATGAAAGCTTTTCGACTTACAACGTGTTGTTTAGGAAAAACAAGATAATTTCGCACGATGCGGGATTTCCTTAAAACGTGATTTTCTGAAAAATTTTGACGAAAGAAAATTCTCCTTTTGGTTCTCTTTAGATGCTACATGTTAAGACGTACACGCCACAACAATTCTTTTCGAGATACAACGTGTAGTTTTGGAGATACAAGCTAATTTTGTACTATGCGTTATTTCTTCTCCTAAAGAGTTTCCAATGCGTACGTATATGTCTTTACTCTGCAAAACTGTATTTCCTTATGAAGTGGTATTCTTACATATCCTTTCGAGAGAAAACTGTCCTGTGCCTTCTCTTTTGAGGCTACACACTTAGACATACACGCAACATGAAAGCTTTTCGACTTACAACGTGTTGTTTAGGAAAAACAAGATAATTTCGCACGATGCGGGATTTCCTTAAAACGTGATTTTCTGAAAAATTTTGACGAAAGAAAATTCTCCTTTTGGTTCTCTTTAGATGCTACATGTTAAGACGTACACGCCACAACAATTCTTTTCGAGATACAACGTGTAGTTTTGGAGATACAAGCTAATTTTGTACTATGCGTTATTTCTTCTCGTAAAGAGTTTCCAATGCGTACGTATATGTCTTTACTCTGCAAAACTGTATTTCCTTATGAAGTGGTATTCTTACATATCCTTTCGAGAGAAAACTGTCCTGTGCCTTCTCTTTTGAGGCTACACACTTAGACATACACGCAACATGAAAGCTTTTCGACTTACAACGTGTTGTTTAGGAAAAACAAGATAATTTCGCACGATGCGGGATTTCCTTAAAACGTGATTTTCTGAAAAGTTTTGACGAAAGAAAATTCTCCTTTTGGTTCTCTTTAGATGCTACATGTTAAGACGTACACGCCACAGCAATTCTTTTCGAGATACAACGTGTAGTTTTGGAGATACAAGCTAATTTTGTACTATGCGTTATTTCTTCTCGTAAAGAGTTTCCAATGCGTACGTATATGTCTTTACTCTGCAAAACTGTATTTCCTTATGAAGTGGTATTCTTACATATCCTTTCGAGAGAAAACTGTCCTGTGCCTTCTCTTTTGAGGCTACACACTTAGACATACACGCAACATGAAAGCTTTTCGACTTACAACGTGTTGTTTAGGAAAAACAAGATAATTTCGCACTATGCGGGATTTCCTTAAAACGTGATTTTCTGAAAAATTTTGACGAAAGAAAATTCTCCTTTTGGTTCTCTTTAGATGCTACATGTTAAGACGTACACGCCACAACAATTCTTTTCGAGATACAACGTGTAGTTTTGGAGATACAAGCTAATTTTGTACTATGCGTTATTTCTTCTCGTAAGGAGTTTCCAATGCGTACGTATATGTCTTTACTCTGCAAAACTGTATTTCTCATGAAGTGGTATTCTTACATATCCTTTCGAGAGAAAACTGTCCTGTGCCTTCTCTTTTGAGGCTACACACTTAGACATACACGCAACATGAAAGCTTTTCAACTTACAACGTGTTGTTTAGGAAAAACAAGATAATTTCGCACGATGCGGGATTTCCTTAAAACGTGATTTTCTGAAAAATTTTGACGAAAGAAAATTCTCCTTTTGGTTCTCTTTAGATGCTACATGTTAAGACGTACACGCCACAACAATTCTTTTCGAGATACAACGTGTAGTTTTGGAGATACAAGCTAATTTTGTACTATGCGTTATTTCTTCTCGTAAAGAGTTTCCAATGCGTACGTATATGTCTTTACTCTGCAAAACTGTATTTCCTTATGAAGTGGTATTCTTACATATCCTTTCGAGAGAAAACTGTCCTGTGCCTTCTCTTTTGAGGCTACACACTTAGACATACACGCAACATGAAAGCTTTTCGACTTACAACGTGTTGTTTAGGAAAAACAAGATAATTTCGCACTATGCGGGATTTCCTTAAAACGTGATTTTCTGAAAAGTTTTGACGAAAGAAAATTCTCCTTTTGGTTCTCTTTAGATGCTACATGTTAAGACGTACACGCCACAACAATTCTTTTCGAGATACAACGTGTAGTTTTGGAGATACAAGCTAATTTTGTACTATGCGTTATTTCTTCTCCTAAAGAGTTTCCAATGCGTACGTATATGTCTTTACGCTGCAAAACTGTATTTCCTTATGAAGTGGTATTCTTACATATCCTTTCGAGAGAAAACTGTCCTGTGCCTTCTCTTTTGAGGCTACACACTTAGACATACACGCAACATGAAAGCTTTTCGACTTACAACGTGTTGTTTAGGAAAAACAAGATAATTTCGCACGATGCGGGATTTCCTTAAAACGTGATTTTCTGAAAAATTTTGACGAAAGAAAATTCTCCTTTTGGTTCTCTTTAGATGCTACATGTTAAGACGTACACGCCACAACACTTCTTTTCGAAATACAACGTGTAGTTTTGGAGATACAAGCTAATTTTGTACTATGCGTTATTTCTTCTCGTAAAGAGTTTCCAATGCGTACGTATATGTCTTTACTCTGCAAAACTGTATTTCCTTATGAAGTGGTATTCTTACATATCCTTTCGAGAGAAAACTGTCCTGTGCCTTCTCTTTTGAGGCTACACACTTAGACATACACGCAACATGAAAGCTTTTCGACTTACAACGTGTTGTTTAGGAAAAACAAGATAATTTCGCACGATGCGGGATTTCCTTAAAACGTGATTTTCTGAAAAATTTTGACGAAAGAAAATTCTCCTTTTGGTTCTCTTTAGATGCTACATGTTAAGACGTACACGCCACAACAATTCTTTTCGAGATACAACGTGTAGTTTTGGAGATACAAGCTAATTTTGTACTATGCGTTATTTCTTCTCCTAAAGAGTTTCCAATGCGTACGTATATGTCTTTACTCTGCAAAACTGTATTTCCTTATGAAGTGGTATTCTTACATATCCTTTCGAGAGAAAACTGTCCTGTGCCTTCTCTTTTGAGGCTACACACTTAGACATACACGCAACATGAAAGCTTTTCGACTTACAACGTGTTGTTTAGGAAAAACAAGATAATTTCGCACTATGCGGGATTTCCTTAAAACGTGATTTTCTGAAAAATTTTGACGAAAGAAAATTCTCCTTTTGGTTCTCTTTAGATGCTACATGTTAAGACGTACACGCCACAACAATTCTTTTCGAGATACAACGTGTAGTTTTGGAGATACAAGCTAATTTTGTACTATGCGTTATTTCTTCTCGTAAAGAGTTTCCAATGCGTACGTATATGTCTTTACTCTGCAAAACTGTATTTCCTTATGAAGTGGTATTCTTACATATCCTTTCGAGAGAAAACTGTCCTGTGCCTTCTCTTTTGAGGCTACACACTTAGACATACACGCAACATGAAAGCTTTTCGACTTACAACGTGTTGTTTAGGAAAAACAAGATAATTTCGCACGATGCAGGATTTCCTTAAAACGTGATTTTCTGAAAAATTTTGACGAAAGAAAATTCTCCTTTTGGTTCTCTTTAGATGCTACATGTTAAGACGTACACGCCACAGCAATTCTTTTCGAGATACAACGTGTAGTTTTGGAGATACAAGCTAATTTTGTACTATGCGTTATTTCTTCTCCTAAAGAGTTTCCAATGCGTACGTATATGTCTTTACTCTGCAAAACTGTATTTCCTTATGAAGTGGTATTCTTACATATCCTTTCGAGAGAAAACTGTCCTGTGCCTTCTCTTTTGAGGCTACACACTTAGACATACACGCAACATGAAAGCTTTTCGACTTACAACGTGTTGTTTAGGAAAAACAAGATAATTTCGCACTATGCGGGATTTCCTTAAAACGTGATTTTCTGAAAAATTTTGACGAAAGAAAATTCTCCTTTTGGTTCTCTTTAGATGCTACATGTTAAGACGTACACGCCACAACAATTCTTTTCGAGATACAACGTGTAGTTTTGGAGATACAAGCTAATTTTGTACTATGCGTTATTTCTTCTCCTAAAGAGTTTCCAATGCGTACGTATATGTCTTTACGCTGCAAAACTGTATTTCCTTATGAAGTGGTATTCTTACATATCCTTTCGAGAGAAAACTGTCCTGTGCCTTCTCTTTTGAGGCTACACACTTAGACATACACGCAACATGAAAGCTTTTCGACTTACAACGTGTTGTTTAGGAAAAACAAGATAATTTCGCACGATGCGGGATTTCCTTAAAACGTGATTTTCTGAAAAATTTTGACGAAAGAAAATTCTCCTTTTGGTTCTCTTTAGATGCTACATGTTAAGACGTACACGCCACAACAATTCTTTTCGAGATACAACGTGTAGTTTTGGAGATACAAGCTAATTTTGTACTATGCGTTATTTCTTCTCGTAAGGAGTTTCCAATGCGTACGTATATGTCTTTACTCTGCAAAACTGTATTTCCTTATGAAGTGGTATTCTTACATATCCTTTCGAGAGAAAACTGTCCTGTGCCTTCTCTTTTGAGGCTACACACTTAGACATACACGCAACATGAAAGCTTTTCGACTTACAACGTGTTGTTTAGGAAAAACAAGATAATTTCGCACGATGCGGGATTTCCTTAAAACGTGATTTTCTGAAAAATTTTGACGAAAGAAAATTCTCCTTTTGGTTCTCTTTAGATGCTACATGTTAAGACGTACACGCCACAACAATTCTTTTCGAGATACAACGTGTAGTTTTGGAGATACAAGCTAATTTTGTACTATGCGTTATTTCTTCTCGTAAAGAGTTTCCAATGCGTACGTATATGTCTTTACTCTGCAAAACTGTATTTCCTTATGAAGTGGTATTCTTACATATCCTTTCGAGAGAAAACTGTCCTGTGCCTTCTCTTTTGAGGCTACACACTTAGACATACAGGCAACATGAAAGCTTTTCGACTTACAACGTGTTGTTTAGGAAAAACAAGATAATTTCGCACGATGCGGGATTTCCTTAAAACGTGATTTTCTGAAAAATTTTGACGAAAGAAAATTCTCCTTTTGGTTCTCTTTAGATGCTACATGTTAAGACGTACACGCCACAACAATTCTTTTCGAGATACAACGTGTAGTTTTGGAGATACAAGCTAATTTTGTACTATGCGTTATTTCTTCTCGTAAAGAGTTTCCAATGCGTACGTATATGTCTTTACTCTGCAAAACTGTATTTCCTTATGAAGTGGTATTCTTACATATCCTTTCGAGAGAAAACTGTCCTGTGCCTTCTCTTTTGAGGCTACACACTTAGACATACACGCAACATGAAAGCTTTTCGACTTACAACGTGTTGTTTAGGAAAAACAAGATAATTTCGCACGATGCGGGATTTCCTTAAAACGTGATTTTCTGAAAAATTTTGACGAAAGAAAATTCTCCTTTTGGTTCTCTTTAGATGCTACATGTTAAGACGTACACGCCACAGCAATTCTTTTCGAGATACAACGTGTAGTTTTGGAGATACAAGCTAATTTTGTACTATGCGTTATTTCTTCTCGTAAAGAGTTTCCAATGCGTACGTATATGTCTTTACTCTGCAAAACTGTATTTCCTTATGAAGTGGTATTCTTACATATCCTTTCGAGAGAAAACTGTCCTGTGCCTTCTCTTTTGAGGCTACACACTTAGACATACACGCAACATGAAAGCTTTTCGACTTACAACGTGTTGTTTAGGAAAAACAAGATAATTTCGCACGATGCGGGATTTCCTTAAAACGTGATTTTCTGAAAAATTTTGACGAAAGAAAATTCTCCTTTTGGTTCTCTTTAGATGCTACATGTTAAGACGTACACGCCACAGCAATTCTTTTCGAGATACAACGTGCAGTTTTGGAGATACAAGCTAATTTTGTACTATGCGTTATTTCTTCTCGTAAAGAGTTTCCAATGCGTACGTATATGTCTTTACTCTGCAAAACTGTATTTCCTTATGAAGTGGTATTCTTACATATCCTTTCGAGAGAAAACTGTCCTGTGCCTTCTCTTTTGAGGCTACACACTTAGACATACACGCAACATGAAAGCTTTTCGACTTACAACGTGTTGTTTAGGAAAAACAAGATAATTTCGCACGATGCGGGATTTCCTTAAAACGTGATTTTCTGAAAAATTTTGACGAAAGAAAATTCTCCTTTTGGTTCTCTTTAGATGCTACATGTTAAGACGTACACGCCACAACAATTCTTTTCGAGATACAACGTGTAGTTTTGGAGATACAAGCTAATTTTGTACTATGCGTTATTTCTTCTCGTAAGGAGTTTCCAATGCGTACGTATATGTCTTTACTCTGCAAAACTGTATTTCCTTATGAAGTGGTATTCTTACATATCCTTTCGAGAGAAAACTGTCCTGTGCCTTCTCTTTTGAGGCTACACACTTAGACATACACGCAACATGAAAGCTTTTCGACTTACAACGTGTTGTTTAGGAAAAACAAGATAATTTCGCACGATGCGGGATTTCCTTAAAACGTGATTTTCTGAAAAATTTTGACGAAAGAAAATTCTCCTTTTGGTTCTCTTTAGATGCTACATGTTAAGACGTACACGCCACAACAATTCTTTTCGAGATACAACGTGTAGTTTTGGAGATACAAGTTAATTTTGTACTATGCGTTATTTCTTCTCGTAAAGAGTTTCCAATGCGTACGTATATGTCTTTACTCTGCAAAACTGTATTTCCTTATGAAGTGGTATTCTTCCATATCCTTTCGAGAGAAAACTGTCCTGTGCCTTCTCTTTTGAGGCTACACACTTAGACATACACGCAACATGAAAGCTTTTCGACTTACAACGTGTTGTTTAGGAAAAACAAGATAATTTCGCACGATGCGGGATTTCCTTAAAACGTGATTTTCTGAAAAATTTTGACGAAAGAAAATTCTCCTTTTGGTTCTCTTTAGATGCTACATGTTAAGACGTACACTCCACAACAATTCTTTTCGAGATACAACGTGTAGTTTTGGAGATACAAGCTAATTTTGTACTATGCATTATTTCTTCTCGTAAGGAGTTTCCAATGCCTACGTATATGTCTTTACTCTGCAAAACTGTATTTCCTTATGAAGTGGTATTCTTACATATCCTTTCGAGAGAAAACTGTCCTGTGCCTTCTCTTTTGAGGCTACACACTTAGACATACACGCAACATGAAAGCTTTTCGACTTACAACGTGTTGTTTAGGAAAAACAAGATAATTTCGCACTATGCGGGATTTCCTTAAAACGTGATTTTCTGAAAAATTTTGACGAAAGGAAATTCTCCTTTTGGTTCTCTTTAGATGCTACATGTTAAGACGTACACGCCACAACAATTCTTTTCGAGATACAACGTGTAGTTTTGGAGATACAAGCTAATTTTGTACTATGCGTTATTTCTTCTCGTAAAGAGTTTCCAATGCGTACGTATATGTCTTTACGCTGCAAAACTGTATTTCCTTATGAAGTGGTATTCTTCCATATCCTTTCGAGAGAAAACTGTCCTGTGCCTTCTCTTTTGAGGCTACACACTTAGACATACACGCAACATGAAAGCTTTTCGACTTACAACGTGTTGTTTAGGAAAAACAAGATAATTTCGCACGATGCGGGATTTCCTTAAAACGTGATTTTCTGAAAAATTTTGACGAAAGAAAATTCTCCTTTTGGTTCTCTTTAGATGCTACATGTTAAGACGTACACGCCACAACAATTCTTTTCGAGATACAACGTGTAGTTTTGGAGATACAAGCTAATTTTGTACTATGCGTTATTTCTTCTCGTAAAGAGTTTCCAATGCGTACGTATATGTCTTTACTCTGCAAAACTGTATTTCCTTATGAAGTGGTATTCTTACATATCCTTTTGAGAGAAAACTGTCCTGTGCCTTCTCTTTTGAGGCTACACACTTAGACATACACGCAACATGAAAGCTTTTCGACTTACAACGTGTTGTTTAGGAAAAACAAGATAATTTCGCACGATGCGGGATTTCCTTAAAACGTGATTTTCTGAAAAATTTTGACGAAAGAAAATTCTCCTTTTGGTTCTCTTTAGATGCTACATGTTAAGAAGTACACGCCACAACAATTCTTTTCGAGATACAACGTGTAGTTTTGGAGATACAAGCTAATTTTGTACTATGCGTTATTTCTTCTCGTAAAGAGTTTCCAATGCGTACTTATATGTCTTTACTCTGCAAAACTGTATTTCCTTATGAAGTGGTATTCTTACATATCCTTTCGAGAGAAAACTGTCCTGTGCCTTCTCTTTTGAGGCTACACACTTAGACATACACGCAACATGAAAGCTTTTCGACTTACAACGTGTTGTTTAGGAAAAACAAGATAATTTCGCACGATGCGGGATTTCCTTAAAACGTGATTTTCTGAAAAATTTTGACGAAAGAAAATTCTCCTTTTGGTTCTCTTTAGATGCTACATGTTAAGACGTACACGCCACAACAATTCTTTTCGAGATACAACGTGTAGTTTTGGAGATACAAGCTAATTTTGTACTATGCGTTATTTCTTCTCGTAAGGAGTTTCCAATGCGTACGTATATGTCTTTACTCTGCAAAACTGTATTTCCTTATGAAGTGGTATTCTTACATATCCTTTCGAGAGAAAACTGTCCTGTGCCTTCTCTTTTGAGGCTACACACTTAGACATACACGCAACATGAAAGCTTTTCGACTTACAACGTGTTGTTTAGGAAAAACAAGATATTTTCGCACGATGCGGGATTTCCTTAAAACGTGATTTTCTGAAAAATATTGACGAAAGAAAATTCTCCTTTTGGTTCTCTTTAGATGCTACATGTTAAGACGTACACGCCACAACAATTCTTTTCGAGATACAACGTGTAGTTTTGGAGATACAAGCTAATTTTTTACTATGCGTTATTTCTTCTCGTAAAGAGTTTCCAATGCGTACGTATATGTCTTTACTCTGCAAAACTGTATTTCCTTATGAAGTGGTATTCTTACATATCCTTTCGAGAGAAAACTGTCCTGTGCCTTCTCTTTTGAGGCTACACAGTTAGACATACACGCAACATGAAAGCTTTTCAACTTACAACGTGTTGTTTAGGAAAAACAAGATAATTTCGCACGAAGCGGGATTTCCTTAAAACGTGATTTTCTGAAAAATTTTGACGAAAGAAAATTCTCCTTTTGGTTCTCTTTAGATGCTACATGTTAAGACGTACACGCCACAACAATTCTTTTCGAGATACAAC
The DNA here is from genome assembly GCF_947179515.1 of Apodemus sylvaticus. NCBI lineage: Eukaryota > Metazoa > Chordata > Mammalia > Rodentia > Muridae > Apodemus > Apodemus sylvaticus. Next base: position 184,135 of record NW_026263136.1, on the reverse strand, counting down.
GTGTAGTTTTGGAGATACAAGCTAATTTTGTACTATGCGTTATTTCTTCTCGTAAGGAGTTTCCAATGCGTACGTATATGTCTTTACTCTGAAAAACTGTATTTCCTTAAGTGGTATTCTTACATATCCTTTCGAGAGAAAACTGTCCTGTGCCTTCTCTTTTGAGGCTACACACTTAGACATACACGCAACATGAAAGGTTTTCGACCTACAACGTGTTGTTTAGGAAAAACAAGATAATTTCGCACGATGCGGGATTTCCATAAAACGTGATTTTCTGAAAAATTTTGACGAAAGAAAATTCTCCTTTTGGTTCTCTTTAGATGCTACATGTTAAGACGTACACGCCACAACAATTCTTTTCGAGATACAACGTGTAGTTTTGGAGATACAAGCTAATTTTGTACTATGCGTTATTTCTTCTCCTAAAGAGTTTCCAATGCGTACGTATATGTCTTTACGCTGCAAAACTGTATTTCCTTATGAAGTGGTATTCTTACATATCCTTTCGAGAGAAAACTGTCCTGTGCCTTCTCTTTTGAGGCTACACACTTAGACATACACGCAACATGAAAGCTTTTCGACTTACAACGTGTTGTTTAGGAAAAACAAGATAATTTCGCACGATGCGGGATTTCCTTAAAACGTGATTTTCTGAAAAATTTTGACGAAAGAAAATTCTCCTTTTGGTTCTCTTTAGATGCTACATGTTAAGGCGTACACGCCACAACAATTCTTTTCGAGATACAACGTGTAGTTTTGGAGATACAAGCTAATTTTGTACTATGCGTTATTTCTTCTCGTAAAGAGTTTCCAATGCGTACGTATATGACTTTACTCTGCAAAACTGTATTTCCTTATGAAGTGGTATTCTTACATATCCTTTCGAGAGAAAACTGTCCTGTGCCTTCTCTTTTGAGGCTACACACTTAGACATACACGCAACATGAAAGCTTTTCGACTTACAACGTGTTGTTTAGGAAAAACAAGATAATTTCGCACGATGCGGGATTTCCTTAAAACGTGATTTTCTGAAAAATTTTGACGAAAGAAAATTCTCCTTTTGGTTCTCTTTAGATGCTACATGTTAAGACGTACACGCCACAACAATTCTTTTCGAGATACAACGTGTAGTTTTGGAGATACAAGCTAATTTTGTACTATGCGTTATTTCTTCTAGTAAAGAGTTTCCAATGCGTATGTATATGTCTTTACTCTGCAAAACTGTATTTCCTTATGAAGTGGTATTCTTACATATCCTTTCGAGAGAAAACTGTCCTGTGCCTTCTCTTTTGAGGCTACACACTTAGACATACACGCAACATGAAAGCTTTTCGACTTACAACGTGTTGTTTAGGAAAAACAAGATAATTTCGCACGATGCGGGATTTCCTTAAAACGTGATTTTCTGAAAAATTTTGACGAAAGAAAATTCTCCCTTTGGTTCTCTTTAGATGCTACATGTTAAGACGTACACGCCACAACAATTCGTTTCGAGATACAACGTGTAGTTTTGGAGATACAAGCTAATTTTGTACTATGCGTTATTTCTTCTCGTAAAGAGTTTCCAATGCGTACGTATATGTCTTTACTCTCCAAAACTGTATTTCCTTATGAAGTGGTATTCTTACATATCCTTTCGAGAGAAAACTGCCCTGTGCCTTCTCTTTTGAGGCTACACACTTAGACATACACGCAACATGAAAGCTTTTCGACTTACAACGTGTTGTTTAGGAAAAACAAGATAATTTCGCACGATGCGGGATTTCCTTAAAACGTGATTTTCTGAAAAATTTTGACGAAAGAAAATTCTCCTTTTGGTTCTCTTTAGATGCTACATGTTAAGACGTACACGCCACAACAATTCTTTTCGAGATACAACGTGTAGTTTTGGAGATACAAGCTAATTTTGTACTATGCGTTATTTCTTCTCGTAAAGAGTTTCCAATGTGTACGTATATGTCTTTACTCTGCAAAACTGTATTTCCTTATGACGTGGTATTCTTACATATCCTTTCGAGAGAAAACTGTCCTGTGCCTTCTCTTTTGAGGCTACACACTTAGACATACACGCAACATGAAAGCTTTTCGACTTACAACGTGTTGTTTAGGAAAAACAAGATAATTTCGCACGATGCGGGATTTCCTTAAAACGTGATTTTCTGAAAAATTTTGACGAAAGAAAATTCTCCTTTTGGTTCTCTTTAGATGCTACATGTTAAGACGTACACGCCACAACAATTCTTTTCGAGATACAACGTGTAGTTTTGGAGATACAAGCTAATTTTGTACTATGCGTTATTTCTTCTCGTAAAGAGTTTCCAATGCGTACGTATATGTCTTTACTCTGCAAAACTGTATTTCCTTATGAAGTGGTATTCTTACATATCCTTTCGAGAGAAAACTGTCCTGTGCCTTCTCTTTTGAGGCTACACACTTAGACATACACGCAACATCAAAGCTTTTCAACTTACAACGTGTTGTTTAGGAAAAACAAGATAATTTCGCACGAAGCGGGATTTCCTTAAAACGTGATTTTCTGAAAAATTTTGACGAAAGAAAATTCTCCTTTTGGTTCTCTTTAGATGCTACATGTTAAGACGTACACGCCACAACAATTCTTTTCGAGATACAACGTGTAGTTTTGGAGATACAAGCTAATTTTTTACTATGCGTTATTTCTTCTCGTAAAGAGTTTCCAATGCGTACGTATATGTCTTTACGCTGCAAAACTGTATTTCCTTATGAAGTGGTATTCTTACATATCCTTTCGAGAGAAAACTGTCCTGTGCCTTCTCTTTTGAGGCTACACACTTAGACATACACGCAACATGAAAGCTTTTCGACTTACAACGTGTTGTTTAGGAAAAACAAGATAATTTCGCACGATGCGGGATTTCCTAAAAACGTGATTTTCTGAAAAATTTTGACGAAAGAAAATTCTCCTTTTGGTTCTCTTTAGATGCTACATGTTAAGACGTACACGCCACAACAATTCTTTTCGAGATACAACGTGTAGTTTTGGAGATACAAGCTAATTTTGTACTATGCGTTATTTCTTCTCGTAAGGAGTTTCCAATGCGTACGTATATGTCTTTACTCTGAAAAACTGTATTTCCTTATTAAGTGGTATTCTTACATATCCTTTCGAGAGAAAACTGTCCTGTGCCTTCTCTTTTGAGGCTACACACTTAGACATACACGCAACATGAAAGGTTTTCGACCTACAACGTGTTGTTTAGGAAAAACAAGATAATTTCGCACGATGCGGGATTTCCATAAAACGTGATTTTCTGAAAAATTTTGACGAAAGAAAATTCTCCTTTTGGTTCTCTTTAGATGCTACATGTTAAGACGTACACGCCACAACAATTCTTTTCGAGATACAACGTGTAGTTTTGGAGATACAAGCTAATTTTGTACTATGCGTTATTTCTTCTCCTAAAGAGTTTCCAATGCGTACGTATATGTCTTTACGCTGCAAAACTGTATTTCCTTATGAAGTGGTATTCTTACATATCCTTTCGAGAGAAAACTGTCCTGTGCCTTCTCTTTTGAGGCTACACACTTAGACATACACGCAACATGAAAGCTTTTCGACTTACAACGTGTTGTTTAGGAAAAACAAGATAATTTCGCACGATGCGGGATTTCCTTAAAACGTGATTTTCTGAAAAATTTTGACGAAAGAAAATTCTCCTTTTGGTTCTCTTTAGATGCTACATGTTAAGGCGTACACGCCACAACAATTCTTTTCGAGATACAACGTGTAGTTTTGGAGATACAAGCTAATTTTGTACTATGCGTTATTTCTTCTCGTAAAGAGTTTCCAATGCGTACGTATATGACTTTACTCTGCAAAACTGTATTTCCTTATGAAGTGGTATTCTTACATATCCTTTCGAGAGAAAACTGTCCTGTGCCTTCTCTTTTGAGGCTACACACTTAGACATACACGCAACATGAAAGCTTTTCGACTTACAACGTGTTGTTTAGGAAAAACAAGATAATTTCGCACGATGCGGGATTTCCTTAAAACGTGATTTTCTGAAAAATTTTGACGAAAGAAAATTCTCCTTTTGGTTCTCTTTAGATGCTACATGTTAAGACGTACACGCCACAACAATTCTTTTCGAGATACAACGTGTAGTTTTGGAGATACAAGCTAATTTTGTACTATGCGTTATTTCTTCTCGTAAAGAGTTTCCAATGCGTACGTATATGTCTTTACGCTGCAAAACTGTATTTCCTTATGAAGTGGTATTCTTACATATCCTTTCGAGAGAAAACTGTCCTGTGCCTTCTCTTTTGAGGCTACACAATTAGACATACACGCAACATGAAAGCTTTTCGACTTACAACGTGTTGTTTAGGAAAAACAAGATAATTTCGCACGATGCGGGATTTCCTTAAACGTGATTTTCTGAAAAATTTTGACGAAAGAAAATTCTCCCTTTGGTTCTCTTTAGATGCTACATGTTAAGACGTACACGCCACAACAATTCGTTTCGAGATACAACGTGTAGTTTTGGAGATACAAGCTAATTTTGTACTATGCGTTATTTCTTCTTGTAAAGAGTTTCCAATGCGTACGTATATGTCTTTACTCTGCAAAACTGTATTTCCTTATGAAGTGGTATTCTTACATATCCTTTCGAGAGAAAACTGCCCTGTGCCTTCTCTTTTGAGGCTACACACTTAGACATACACGCAACATGAAAGCTTTTCGACTTACAACGTGTTGTTTAGGAAAAACAAGATAATTTCGCACGAAGCGGGATTTCCTTAAAACGTGATTTTCTGAAAAATTTTGACGAACGAAAATTCTCCTTTTGGTTCTCTTTAGATGCTACATGTTAAGACGTACACGCCACAACAATTCTTTTCGAGATACAACGTGTAGTTTTGGAGATACAAGCTAATTTTGTACTATGCGTTATTTCTTCTCCTAAAGAGTTTCCAATGCGTACGTATATGTCTTTACGCTGCAAAACTGTATTTCCTTATGAAGTGGTATTCTTACATATCCTTTCGAGAGAAAACTGTCCTGTGCCTTCTCTTTTGAGGCTACACACTTAGACATACACGCAACATGAAAGCTTTTCGACTTACAACGTGTTGTTTAGGAAAAACAAGATAATTTCGCACGATGCGGGATTTCCTTAAAACGTGATTTTCTGAAAAATTTTGACGAAAGAAAATTCTCCTTTTGGTTCTCTTTAGATGCTACATGTTAAGACGTACACGCCACAACAATTCTTTTCGAGATACAACGTGTAGTTTTGGAGATACAAGCTAATTTTGTACTATGCGTTATTTCTTCTCGTAAAGAGTTTCCAATGCGTACGTATATGTCTTTACTCTGCAAAACTGTATTTCCTTATGAAGTGGTATTCTTACATATCCTTTCGAGAGAAAACTGTCCTGTGCCTTCTCTTTTGAGGCTACACACTTAGACATACACGCAACATGAAAGCTTTTCGACTTACAACGTGTTGTTTAGGAAAAACAAGATAATTTCGCACGATGCGGGATTTCCTTAAAACGTGATTTTCTGAAAAATTTTGACGAAAGAAAATTCTCCTTTTGGTTCTCTTTAGATGCTACATGTTAAGACGTACACGCCACAACAATTCTTTTCGAGATACAACGTGTAGTTTTGGAGATACAAGCTAATTTTGTACTATGCGTTATTTCTTCTCGTAAAGAGTTTCCAATGTGTACGTATATGTCTTTACTCTGCAAAACTGTATTTCCTTATGACGTGGTATTCTTACATATCCTTTCGAGAGAAAACTGTCCTGTGCCTTCTCTTTTGAGGCTACACACTTAGACATACACGCAACATGAAAGCTTTTCGACTTACAACGTGTTGTTTAGGAAAAACAAGATAATTTCGCACGATGCGGGATTTCCTTAAAACGTGATTTTCTGAAAAATTTTGACGAAAGAAAATTCTCCTTTTGGTTCTCTTTAGATGCTACATGTTAAGACGTACACGCCACAACAATTCTTTTCGAGATACAACGTGTAGTTTTGGAGATACAAGCTAATTTTGTACTATGCGTTATTTCTTCTCGTAAGAGTTTCCAATGCGTACGTATATGTCTTTACTCTGCAAAACTGTATTTCCTTATGAAGTGGTATTCTTACATATCCTTTCGAGAGAAAACTGTCCTGTGCCTTCTCTTTTGAGGCTACACACTTAGACATACACGCAACATGAAAGCTTTTCGACTTACAACGTGTTGTTTAGGAAAAACAAGATAATTTCGCACGATGCGGGATTTCCTTAAAACGTGATTTTCTGAAAAATTTTGACGAAAGAAAATTCTCCTTTTGGTTCTCTTTAGATGCTACATGTTAAGACGTACACGCCACAACAATTCTTTTCGAGATACAACGTGTAGTTTTGGAGATACAAGCTAATTTTGTACTATGCGTTATTTCTTCTCGTAAAGAGTTTCCAATGCGTACGTATATGTCTTTACTCTGCAAAACTGTATTTCCTTATGAAGTGGTATTCTTACATATCCTTTCGAGAGAAAACTGTCCTGTGCCTTCTCTTTTGAGGCTACACACTTAGACATACACGCAACATGAAAGCTTTTCGACTTACAACGTGTTGTTTAGGAAAAACAAGATAATTTCGCACGAAGCGGGATTTCCTTAAAACGTGATTTTCTGAAAAATTTTGACGAACGAAAATTCTCCTTTTGGTTCTCTTTAGATGCTACATGTTAAGACGTACACGCCACAACAATTCTTTTCGAGATACAACGTGTAGTTTTGGAGATACAAGCTAATTTTGTACTATGCGTTATTTCTTCTCGTAAAGAGTTTCCAATGTGTACGTATATGTCTTTACTCTGCAAAACTGTATTTCCTTATGACGTGGTATTCTTACATATCCTTTCGAGAGAAAACTGTCCTGTGCCTTCTCTTTTGAGGCTACACACTTAGACATACACGCAACATGAAAGCTTTTCGACTTACAACGTGTTGTTTAGGAAAAACAAGATAATTTCGCACGATGCGGGATTTCCTTAAAACGTGATTTTCTGAAAAATTTTGACGAAAGAAAATTCTCCTTTTGGTTCTCTTTAGATGCTACATGTTAAGACGTACACGCCACAACAATTCTTTTCGAGATACAACGTGTAGTTTTGGAGATACAAGCTAATTTTGTACTATGCGTTATTTCTTCTCGTAAGAGTTTCCAATGCGTACGTATATGTCTTTACTCTGCAAAACTGTATTTCCTTATGAAGTGGTATTCTTACATATCCTTTCGAGAGAAAACTGTCCTGTGCCTTCTCTTTTGAGGCTACACACTTAGACATACACGCAACATCAAAGCTTTTCGACTTACAACGTGTTGTTTAGGAAAAACAAGATAATTTCGCACGATGCGGGATTTCCTTAAAACGTGATTTTCTGAAAAATTTTGACGAAAGAAAATTCTCCTTTTGGTTCTCTTTAGATGCTACATGTTAAGACGTACACGCCACAACAATTCTTTTCGAGATACAACGTGTAGTTTTGGAGATACAAGCTAATTTTGTACTATGCGTTATTTCTTCTCGTAAAGAGTTTCCAATGCGTACGTATATGTCTTTACTCTGCAAAACTGTATTTCCTTATGAAGTGGTATTCTTACATATCCTTTCGAGAGAAAACTGTCCTGTGCCTTCTCTTTTGAGGCTACACACTTAGACATACACGCAACATGAAAGCTTTTCGACTTACAACGTGTTGTTTAGGAAAAACAAGATAATTTCGCACGAAGCGGGATTTCCTTAAAACGTGATTTTCTGAAAAATTTTGACGAACGAAAATTCTCCTTTTGGTTCTCTTTAGATGCTACATGTTAAGACGTACACGCCACAACAATTCTTTTCGAGATACAACGTGTAGTTTTGGAGATACAAGCTAATTTTGTACTATGCGTTATTTCTTCTCGTAAAGAGTTTCCAATGCGTAGGTATATGTCTTTACGCTGCAAAACTGTATTTCCTTATGAAGTGGTATTCTTACATATCCTTTCGAGAAAAAACTGTCCTGTGCCTTCTCTTTTGAGGCTACACACTTAGACATACACGCAACATGAAAGCTTTTCGACTTACAACGTGTTGTTTAGGAAAAACAAGATAAATTCGCACGATGCGGGATTTCCTTAAAACGTGATTTTCTGAAAAATTTTGACGAAAGAAAATTCTCCTTTTGGTTCTCTTTAGATGCTACATGTTAAGACGTACACGCCACAACAATTCTTTTCGAGATACAACGTGTAGTTTTGGAGATACAAGCTAATTTTGTACTATGCGTTATTTCTTCTCGTAAAGAGTTTCCAATGCGTACGTATATGTCTTTACGCTGCAAAACTGTATTTCCTTATGAAGTGGTATTCTTACATATCCTTTCGAGAGAAAACTGTCCTGTGCCTTCTCTTTTGAGGCTACACACTTAGACATACACGCAACATGAAAGCTTTTCGACTTACAACGTGTTGTTTAGGAAAAACAAGATAATTTCGCACGATGCGGGATTTCCTTAAAACGTGATTTTCTGAAAAATTTTGACGAAAGAAAATTCTCCTTTTGGTTCTCTTTAGATGCTACATGTTAAGACGTACACGCCACAAGAATTCTTTTCGAGATACAACGTGTTGTTTTGGAGATACAAGCTAATTTTGTACTATTCGTTATTTCTTCTCGTAAAGAGTTTCCAATGCGTACGTATATGTCTTTACGCTGCAAAACTGTATTTCCTTATGAAGTGGTATTCTTACATATCCTTTCGAGAGAAAACTGTCCTGTGCCTTCTCTTTTGAGGCTACACACTTAGACATACACGCAACATGAAAGCTTTTCGACTTACAACGTGTTGTTTAGGAAAAACAAGATAATTTCGCACGATGCGGGATTTCCTTAAAACGTGATTTTCTGAAAAATTTTGACGAAAGAAAATTCTCCTTTTGGTTCTCTTTAGATGCTACATGTTAAGGCGTACACGCCACAACAATTCTTTTCGAGATACAACGTGTAGTTTTGGAGATACAAGCTAATTTTGTACTATGCGTTATTTCTTCTCGTAAAGAGTTTCCAATGCGTACGTATATGACTTTACTCTGCAAAACTGTATTTCCTTATGAAGTGGTATTCTTACATATCCTTTCGAGAGAAAACTGTCCTGTGCCTTCTCTTTTGAGGCTACACACTTAGACATACACGCAACATGAAAGCTTTTCGACTTACAACGTGTTGTTTAGGAAAAACAAGATAATTTCGCACGATGCGGGATTTCCTTAAAACGTGATTTTCTGAAAAATTTTGACGAAAGAAAATTCTCCTTTTGGTTCTCTTTAGATGCTACATGTTAAGACGTACACGCCACAACAATTCTTTTCGAGATACAACGTGTAGTTTTGGAGATACAAGCTAATTTTGTACTATGCGTTATTTCTTCTCCTAAAGAGTTTCCAATGCGTACGTATATGTCTTTACTCTGCAAAACTGTATTTCCTTATGAAGTGGTATTCTTACATATCCTTTCGAGAGAAAACTGTCCTGTGCCTTCTCTTTTGAGGCTACACACTTAGACATACACGCAACATGAAAGCTTTTCGACTTACAACGTGTTGTTTAGGAAAAACAAGATAATTTCGCACGATGCGGGATTTCCTTAAAACGTGATTTTCTGAAAAATTTTGACGAAAGAAAATTCTCCTTTTGGTTCTCTTTAGATGCTACATGTTAAGACGTACACGCCACAACAATTCTTTTCGAGATACAACGTGTAGTTTTGGAGATACAAGCTAATTTTGTACTATGCGTTATTTCTTCTCGTAAAGAGTTTCCAATGTGTACGTATATGTCTTTACTCTGCAAAACTGTATTTCCTTACGACGTGGTATTCTTACATATCCTTTCGAGAGAAAACTGTCCTGTGCCTTCTCTTTTGAGGCTACACACTTAGACATACACGCAACATGAAAGCTTTTCGACTTACAACGTGTTGTTTAGGAAAAACAAGATAATTTCGCACGATGCGGGATTTCCTTAAAACGTGATTTTCTGAAAAATTTTGACGAAAGAAAATTCTCCTTTTGGTTCTCTTTAGATGCTACATGTTAAGACGTACACGCCACAACAATTCTTTTCGAGATACAACGTGTAGTTTTGGAGATACAAGCTAATTTTGTACTATGCGTTATTTCTTCTCGTAAAGAGTTTCCAATGCGTACGTATATGTCTTTACTCTGCAAAACTGTATTTCCTTATGAAGTGGTATTCTTACATATCCTTTCGAGAGAAAACTGTCCTGTGCCTTCTCTTTTGAGGCTACACACTTAGACATACACGCAACATCAAAGCTTTTCGACTTACAACGTGTTGTTTAGGAAAAACAAGATAATTTCGCACGATGCGGGATTTCCTTAAAACGTGATTTTCTGAAAAATTTTGACGAAAGAAAATTCTCCTTTTGGTTCTCTTTAGATGCTACATGTTAAGACGTACACGCCACAACAATTCTTTTCGAGATACAACGTGTAGTTTTGGAGATACAAGCTAATTTTGTACTATGCGTTATTTCTTCTCGTAAAGAGTTTCCAATGCGTACGTATATGTCTTTACTCTGCAAAACTGTATTTCCTTATGAAGTGGTATTCTTACATATCCTTTCGAGAGAAAACTGTCCTGTGCCTTCTCTTTTGAGGCTACACACTTAGACATACACGCAACATGAAAGCTTTTCGACTTACAACGTGTTGTTTAGGAAAAACAAGATAATTTCGCACGAAGCGGGATTTCCTTAAAACGTGATTTTCTGAAAAATTTTGACGAACGAAAATTCTCCTTTTGGTTCTCTTTAGATGCTACATGTTAAGACGTACACGCCACAACAATTCTTTTCGAGATACAACGTGTAGTTTTGGAGATACAAGCTAATTTTGTACTATGCGTTATTTCTTCTCGTAAAGAGTTTCCAATGCGTAGGTATATGTCTTTACGCTGCAAAACTGTATTTCCTTATGAAGTGGTATTCTTACATATCCTTTCGAGAGAAAACTGTCCTGTGCCTTCTCTTTTGAGGCTACACACTTAGACATACACGCAACATGAAAGCTTTTCGACTTACAACGTGTTGTTTGGGAAAAACAAGATAAATTCGCACGATGCGGGATTTCCTTAAAACGTGATTTTCTGAAAAATTTTGACGAAAGAAAATTCTCCTTTTGGTTCTCTTTAGATGCTACATGTTAAGACGTACACGCCACAACAATTCTTTTCGAGATACAACGTGTAGTTTTGGAGATACAAGCTAATTTTGTACTATGCGTTATTTCTTCTCGTAAAGAGTTTCCAATGCGTACGTATATGTCTTTACGCTGCAAAACTGTATTTCCTTATGAAGTGGTATTCTTACATATCCTTTCGAGAGAAAACTGTCCTGTGCCTTCTCTTTTTAGGCTACACACTTAGACATACACGCAACATGAAAGCTTTTCGACTTACAACGTGTTGTTTAGGAAAAACAAGATAATTTCGCACGATGCGGGATTTCCTTAAAACGTGATTTTCTGAAAAATTTTGACGAAAGAAAATTCTCCTTTTGGTTCTCTTTAGATGCTACATGTTAAGACGTACACGCCACAAGAATTCTTTTCGAGATACAACGTGTAGTTTTGGAGATACAAGCTAATTTTGTACTATGCGTTATTTCTTCTCGTAAAGAGTTTCCAATGCGTACGTATATGTCTTTACTCTGCAAAACTGTATTTCCTTATGAAGTGGTATTCTTACATATCCTTTCGAGAGAAAACTGTCCTGTGCCTTCTCTTTTGAGGCTACACACTTAGACATACACGCAACATGAAAGCTTTTCGACTTACAACGTGTTGTTTAGGAAAAACAAGATAATTTCGCACGAAGCGGGATTTCCTTAAAACGTGATTTTCTGAAAAATTTTGACGAAAGAAAATTCTCCTTTTGGTTCTCTTTAGATGCTACATGTTAAGACGTACACGCCACAACAATTCTTTTCGAGATACAACGTGTAGTTTTGGAGATACAAGCTAATTTTGTACTATGCGTTATTTCTTCTCGTAAAGAGTTTCCAATGCGTACGTATATGTCTTTACGCTGCAAAACTGTATTTCCTTATGAAGTGGTATTCTTACATATCCTTTCGAGAGAAAACTGTCCTGTGCCTTCTCTTTTGAGGCTCACGCAACATGAAAGCTTTTCGACTTACAACGTGTTGTTTAGGAAAAACAAGATAATTTCGCACGATGCGGGATTTCCTTAAAACGTGATTTTCTGAAAAATTTTGACGAAAGAAAATTCTCCTTTTGGTTCTCTTTAGATGCTACATGTTAAGACGTACACGCCACAACAATTCTTTTCGAGATACAACGTGTAGTTTTGGAGATACAAGCTAATTTTGTACTATGCGTTATTTCTTCTCGTAAAGAGTTTCCAATGCGTACGTATATGTCTTTACTCTGCAAAACTGTATTTCCTTATGAAGTGGTATTCTTACATATCCTTTCGAGAGAAAACTGTCCTGTGCCTTCTCTTTTGAGGCTACACACTTAGACATACACGCAACATGAAAGCTTTTCGACTTACAACGTGTTGTTTAGGAAAAACAAGATAATTTCGCACGATGCGGGATTTCCTTAAAACGTGATTTTCTGAAAAATTTTGACGAAAGAAAATTCTCCTTTTGGTTCTCTTTAGATGCTACATGTTAAGACGTACACGCCACAACAATTCTTTTCGAGATACAACGTGTAGTTTTGGAGATACAAGCTAATTTTGTACTATGCGTTATTTCTTCTCGTAAAGAGTTTCCAATGCGTACGTATATGTCTTTACTCTGCAAAACTGTATTTCCTTATGAAGTGGTATTCTTACATATCCTTTCGAGAGAAAACTGTCCTGTGCCTTCTCTTTTGAGGCTACACACTTAGACATACACGCAACATGAAAGCTTTTCGACTTACAACGTGTTGTTTAGGAAAAAGAAGATAATTTCGCACGAAGCGGGATTTCCTTAAAACGTGATTTTCTGAAAAATTTTGACGAACGAAAATTCTCCTTTTGGTTCTCTTTAGATGCTACATGTTAAGACGTACACGCCACAACAATTCTTTTCGAGATACAACGTGTAGTTTTGGAGATACAAGCTAATTTTGTACTATGCGTTATTTCTTCTCCTAAAGAGTTTCCAATGCGTACGTATATGTCTTTACGCTGCAAAACTGTATTTCCTTATGAAGTGGTATTCTTACATATCCTTTCGAGAGAAAACTGTCCTGTGCCTTCTCTTTTGAGGCTACACACTTAGACATACACGCAACATGAAAGCTTTTCGACTTACAACGTGTTGTTTAGGAAAAACAAGATAATTTCGCACGATGCGGGATTTCCTTAAAACGTGATTTTCTGAAAAATTTTGACGAAAGAAAATTCTCCTTTTGGTTCTCTTTAGATGCTACATGTTAAGACGTACACGCCACAACAATTCTTTTCGAGATACAACGTGTAGTTTTGGAGATACAAGCTAATTTTGTACTATGCGTTATTTCTTCTGGTAAAGAGTTTCCAATGCGTACGTATATGTCTTTACTCTGCAAAACTGTATTTCCTTATGAAGTGGTATTCTTACATATCCTTTCGAGAGAAAACTGTCCTGTGCCTTCTCTTTTGAGGCTACACACTTAGACATACACGCAACATGAAAGCTTTTCGACTTACAACGTGTTGTTTAGGAAAAACAAGATAATTTCGCACGATGCGGGATTTCCTTAAAACGTGATTTTCTGAAAAATTTTGACGAAAGAAAATTCTCCTTTTGGTTCTCTTTAGATGCTACATGTTAAGACGTACACGCCACAACAATTCTTTTCGAGATACAACGTGTAGTTTTGGAGATACAAGCTAATTTTGTACTATGCGTTATTTCTTCTCGTAAAGAGTTTCCAATGCGTACGTATATGTCTTTACTCTGCAAAACTGTATTTCCTTATGAAGTGGTATTCTTACATATCCTTTCGAGAGAAAACTGTCCTGTGCCTTCTCTTTTGAGGCTACACACTTAGACATACACGCAACATGAAAGCTTTTCGACTTACAACGTGTTGTTTAGGAAAAACAAGATAATTTCGCACGATGCGGGATTTCCTTAAAACGTGATTTTCTGAAAAATTTTGACGAAAGAAAATTCTCCTTTTGGTTCTCTTTAGATGCTACATGTTAAGACGTACACGCCACAACAATTCTTTTCGAGATACAACGTGTAGTTTTGGAGATACAAGCTAATTTTGTACTATGCGTTATTTCTTCTCGTAAAGAGTTTCCAATGCGTACGTATATGTCTTTACTCTGCAAAACTGTATTTCCTTATGAAGTGGTATTCTTACATATCCTTTCGAGAGAAAACTGTCCTGTGCCTTCTCTTTTGAGGCTACACACTTAGACATACACGCAACATGAAAGCTTTTCGACTTACAACGTGTTGTTTAGGAAAAACAAGATAATTTCGCACGATGCGGGATTTCCTTAAAACGTGATTTTCTGAAAAATTTTGACGAAAGAAAATTCTCCTTTTGGTTCTCTTTAGATGCTACATGTTAAGACGTACACGCCACAACAATTCTTTTCGAGATACAACGTGTAGTTTTGGAGATACAAGCTAATTTTGTACTATGCGTTATTTCTTCTCGTAAAGAGTTTCCAATGCGTACGTATATGTCTTTACTCTGCAAAACTGTATTTCCTTATGACGTGGTATTCTTACATATCCTTTCGAGAGAAAACTGTCCTGTGCCTTCTCTTTTGAGGCTACACACTTAGACATACACGCAACATGAAAGCTTTTCGACTTACAACGTGTTGTTTAGGAAAAACAAGATAATTTCGCACGATGCGGGATTTCCTTAAAACGTGATTTTCTGAAAAATTTTGACGAAAGAAAATTCTCCTTTTGGTTCTCTTTAGATGCTACATGTTAAGACGTACACGCCACAACAATTCTTTTCGAGATACAACGTGTAGTTTTGGAGATACAAGCTAATTTTGTACTATGCGTTATTTCTTCTCGTAAAGAGTTTCCAATGCGTACGTATATGTCTTTACTCTGCAAAACTGTATTTCCTTATGAAGTGGTATTCTTACATATCCTTTCGAGAGAAAACTGTCCTGTGCCTTCTCTTTTGAGGCTACACACTTAGACATACACGCAACATGAAAGCTTTTCGACTTACAACGTGTTGTTTAGGAAAAACAAGATAATTTCGCACGATGCGGGATTTCCTTAAAACGTGATTTTCTGAAAAATTTTGACGAAAGAAAATTCTCCTTTTGGTTCTCTTTAGATGCTACATGTTAAGACGTACACGCCACAACAATTCTTTTCGAGATACAACGTGTAGTTTTGGAGATACAAGCTAATTTTGTACTATGCGTTATTTCTTCTCGTAAAGAGTTTCCAATGCGTAGGTATATGTCTTTACTCTGCAAAACTGTATTTCCTTATGAAGTGGTATTCTTACATATCCTTTCGAGAGAAACCTGTCCTGTGCCTTCTCTTTTGAGGCTACACACTTAGACATACACGCAACATGAAAGCTTTTCGACTTACAACGTGTTGTTTAGGAAAAACAAGATAATTTCGCACGAAGCGGGATTTCCTTAAAACGTGATTTTCTGAAAAATTTTGACGAACGAAAATTCTCCTTTTGGTTCTCTTTAGATGCTACATGTTAAGACGTACACGCCACAACAATTCTTTTCGAGATACAACGTGTAGTTTTGGAGATACAAGCTAATTTTGTACTATGCGTTATTTCTTCTCCTAAAGAGTTTCCAATGCGTACGTATATGACTTTACTCTGCAAAACTGTATTTCCTTATGAAGTGGTATTCTTACATATCCTTTCGAGAGAAAACTGTCCTGTGCCTTCTCTTTTGAGGCTACACACTTAGACATACACGCAACATGAAAGCTTTTCGACTTACAACGTGTTGTTTAGGAAAAACAAGATAATTTCGCACGATGCGGGATTTCCTTAAAACGTGATTTTCTGAAAAATTTTGACGAAAGAAAATTCTCCTTTTGGTTCTCTTTAGATGCTACATGTTAAGACGTACACGCCACAACAATTCTTTTCGAGATACAACGTGTAGTTTTGGAGATACAAGCTAATTTTGTACTATGCGTTATTTCTTCTCGTAAGGAGTTTCCAATGCGTACGTATATGTCTTTACTCTGCAAAACTGTATTTCTCATGAAGTGGTATTCTTACATATCCTTTCGAGAGAAAACTGTCCTGTGCCTTCTCTTTTGAGGCTACACACTTAGACATACACGCAACATGAAAGCTTTTCGACTTACAACGTGTTGTTTAGGAAAAACAAGATAATTTCGCAAGATGCGGGATTTCCTTAAAACGTGATTTTCTGAAAAATTTTGACGAAAGAAAATTCTCCTTTTGGTTCTCTTTAGATGCTACATGTTAAGACGTACACGCCACAACAATTCTTTTCGAGATACAACGTGTAGTTTTGGAGATACAAGCTAATTTTGTACTATGCGTTATTTCTTCTCCTAAAGAGTTTCCAATGCGTACGTATATGTCTTTACACTGCAAAACTGTATTTCCTTATGAAGTGGTATTCTTACATATCCTTTCGAGAGAAAACTGTCCTGTGCCTTCTCTTTTGAGGCTACACACTTAGACATACACGCAACATGAAAGCTTTTCGACTTACAACGTGTTGTTTAGGAATAACAAGATAATTTCGCACGATGCGGGATTTCCTTAAAACGTGATTTTCTGAAAAATTTTGACGAAAGAAAATTCTCCTTTTGGTTCTCTTTAGATGCTACATGTTAAGACGTACACGCCACAACAATTCTTTTCGAGATACAACGTGTAGTTTTGGAGATACAAGCTAATTTTGTACTATGCGTTATTTCTTCTCGTAAAGAGTTTCCAATGCGTAGGTATATGTCTTTACGCTGCAAAACTGTATTTCCTTATGAAGTGGTATTCTTACATATCCTTTCGAGAGAAAACTGTCCTGTGCCTTCTCTTTTGAGGCTACACACTTAGACATACACGCAACATGAAAGCTTTTCGACTTACAACGTGTTGTTTAGGAAAAACAAGATAAATTCGCACGATGCGGGATTTCCTTAAAACGTGATTTTCTGAAAAATTTTGACGAAAGAAAATTCTCCTTTTGGTTCTCTTTAGATGCTACATGTTAAGACGTACACGCCACAACAATTCTTTTCGAGATACAACGTGTAGTTTTGGAGATACAAGCTAATTTTGTACTATGCGTTATTTCTTCTCGTAAAGAGTTTCCAATGCGTACGTATATGTCTTTACTCTGCAAAACTGTATTTCCTTATGAAGTGGTATTCTTACATATCCTTTCGAGAGAAAACTGTCCTGTGCCTTCTCTTTTGAGGCTACACACTTAGACATACACGCAACATGAAAGCTTTTCGACTTACAACGTGTTGTTTAGGAAAAACAAGATAATTTCGCACGATGCGGGATTTCCTTAAAACGTGATTTTCTGAAAAATTTTGACGAAAGAAAATTCTCCTTTTGGTTCTCTTTAGATGCTACATGTTAAGACGTACACGCCACAACAATTCTTTTCGAGATACAACGTGTAGTTTTGGAGATACAAGCTAATTTTGTACTATGCGTTATTTCTTCTCGTAAAGAGTTTCCAATGCGTACGTATATGTCTTTACTCTGCAAAACTGTATTTCCTTATGAAGTGGTATTCTTACATATCCTTTCGAGAGAAAACTGTCCTGTGCCTTCTCTTTTGAGGCTACACACTTAGACATACACGCAACATGAAAGCTTTTCGACTTACAACGTGTTGTTTAGGAAAAACAAGATAATTTCGCACGATGCGGGATTTCCTTAAAACGTGATTTTCTGAAAAATTTTGACGAAAGAAAATTCTCCTTTTGGTTCTCTTTAGATGCTACATGTTAAGACGTACACGCCACAACAATTCTTTTCGAGATACAACGTGTAGTTTTGGAGATACAAGCTAATTTTGTACTATGCGTTATTTCTTCTCGTAAGGAGTTTCCAATGCGTACGTATATGTCTTTACTCTGCAAAACTGTATTTCCTTATGAAGTAGTATACTTACATATCCTTTCGAGAGAAAACTGTCCTGTGCCTTCTCTTTTGAGGCTACACACTTAGACATACACGCAACATGAAAGCTTTTCGACTTACAACGTGTTGTTTAGGAAAAACAAGATAATTTCGCACGATGCGGGATTTCCTTAAAACGTGATTTTCTGAAAAATTTTGACGAAAGAAAATTCTCCTTTTGGTTCTCTTTAGATGCTACATGTTAAGACGTACACGCCACAACAATTCTTTTCGAGATACAACGTGTAGTTTTGGAGATACAAGCTAATTTTGTACTATGCGTTATTTCTTCTCGTAAAGAGTTTCCAATGCGTACGTATATGTCTTTACTCTGCAAAACTGTATTTCCTTATGAAGTGGTATTCTTACATATCCTTTCGAGAGAAAACTGTCCTGTGCCTTCTCTTTTGAGGCTACACACTTAGACATACACGCAACATGAAAGCTTTTCGACTTACAACGTGTTGTTTAGGAAAAACAAGATAATTTCGCACGATGCGGGATTTCCTTAAAACGTGATTTTCTGAAAAATTTTGACGAAAGAAAATTCTCCTTTTGGTTCTCTTTAGATGCTACATGTTAAGACGTACAC
The DNA here is from genome assembly GCF_947179515.1 of Apodemus sylvaticus. NCBI lineage: Eukaryota > Metazoa > Chordata > Mammalia > Rodentia > Muridae > Apodemus > Apodemus sylvaticus. The sequence goes on along the minus strand of NW_026263136.1, from coordinate 165,335 downwards.
GCCACAACAATTCTTTTCGAGATACAACGTGTAGTTTTGGAGATACAAGCTAATTTTGTACTATGCGTTATTTCTTCTCGTAAAGAGTTTCCAATGCGTACGTATATGTCTTTACTCTGCAAAACTGTATTTCCTTATGAAGTGGTATTCTTACATATCCTTTCGAGAGAAAACTGTCCTGTGCCTTCTCTTTTGAGGCTACACACTTAGACATACACGCAACATGAAAGCTTTTCGACTTACAACGTGTTGTTTAGGAAAAACAAGATAATTTCGCACGATGCGGGATTTCCTTAAAACGTGATTTTCTGAAAAATTTTGACGAAAGAAAATTCTCCTTTTGGTTCTCTTTAGATGCTACATGTTAAGACGTACACGCCACAACAATTCTTTTCGAGATACAACGTGTAGTTTTGGAGATACAAGCTAATTTTGTACTATGCGTTATTTCTTCTCGTAAAGAGTTTCCAATGCGTACGTATATGTCTTTACTCTGCAAAACTGTATTTCCTTATGAAGTGGTATTCTTACATATCCTTTCGAGAGAAAACTGTCCTGTGCCTTCTCTTTTGAGGCTACACACTTAGACATACACGCAACATGAAAGCTTTTCGACTTACAACGTGTTGTTTAGGAAAAACAAGATAATTTCGCACGATGCGGGATTTCCTTAAAACGTGATTTTCTGAAAAATTTTGACGAAAGAAAATTCTCCTTTTGGTTCTCTTTAGATGCTACATGTTAAGACGTACACGCCACAACAATTCTTTTCGAGATACAACGTGTAGTTTTGGAGATACAAGCTAATTTTGTACTATGCGTTATTTCTTCTCGTAAAGAGTTTCCAATGCGTACGTATATGTCTTTACTCTGCAAAACTGTATTTCCTTATGAAGTGGTATTCTTACATATCCTTTCGAGAGAAAACTGTCCTGTGCCTTCTCTTTTGAGGCTACACACTTAGACATACACGCAACATGAAAGCTTTTCGACTTACAACGTGTTGTTTAGGAAAAACAAGATAATTTCGCACGATGCGGGATTTCCTTAAAACGTGATTTTCTGAAAAATTTTGACGAAAGAAAATTCTCCTTTTGGTTCTCTTTAGATGCTACATGTTAAGACGTACACGCCACAAGAATTCTTTTCGAGATACAACGTGTAGTTTTGGAGATACAAGCTAATTTTGTACTATGCGTTATTTCTTCTCGTAAAGAGTTTCCAATGCGTACGTATATGTCTTTACTCTGCAAAACTGTATTTCCTTATGAAGTGGTATTCTTACATATCCTTTCGAGAGAAAACTGTCCTGTGCCTTCTCTTTTGAGGCTACACACTTAGACATACACGCAACATGAAAGCTTTTCGACTTACAACGTGTTGTTTAGGAAAAACAAGATAATTTCGCACGAAGCGGGATTTCCTTAAAACGTGATTTTCTGAAAAATTTTGACGAAAGAAAATTCTCCTTTTGGTTCTCTTTAGATGCTACATGTTAAGACGTACACGCCACAACAATTCTTTTCGAGATACAACGTGTAGTTTTGGAGATACAAGCTAATTTTGTACTATGCGTTATTTCTTCTCGTAAAGAGTTTCCAATGCGTACGTATATGTCTTTACGCTGCAAAACTGTATTTCCTTATGAAGTGGTATTCTTACATATCCTTTCGAGAGAAAACTGTCCTGTGCCTTCTCTTTTGAGGCTCACGCAACATGAAAGCTTTTCGACTTACAACGTGTTGTTTAGGAAAAACAAGATAATTTCGCACGATGCGGGATTTCCTTAAAACGTGATTTTCTGAAAAATTTTGACGAAAGAAAATTCTCCTTTTGGTTCTCTTTAGATGCTACATGTTAAGACGTACACGCCACAACAATTCTTTTCGAGATACAACGTGTAGTTTTGGAGATACAAGCTAATTTTGTACTATGCGTTATTTCTTCTCGTAAAGAGTTTCCAATGCGTACGTATATGTCTTTACTCTGCAAAACTGTATTTCCTTATGAAGTGGTATTCTTACATATCCTTTCGAGAGAAAACTGTCCTGTGCCTTCTCTTTTGAGGCTACACACTTAGACATACACGCAACATGAAAGCTTTTCGACTTACAACGTGTTGTTTAGGAAAAACAAGATAATTTCGCACGATGCGGGATTTCCTTAAAACGTGATTTTCTGAAAAATTTTGACGAAAGAAAATTCTCCTTTTGGTTCTCTTTAGATGCTACATGTTAAGACGTACACGCCACAACAATTCTTTTCGAGATACAACGTGTAGTTTTGGAGATACAAGCTTAATTTTGTACTATGCGTTATTTCTTCTCGTAAAGAGTTTCCAATGCGTACGTATATGTCTTTACTCTGCAAAACTGTATTTCCTTATGAAGTGGTATTCTTACATATCCTTTCGAGAGAAAACTGTCCTGTGCCTTCTCTTTTGAGGCTACACACTTAGACATACACGCAACATGAAAGCTTTTCGACTTACAACGTGTTGTTTAGGAAAAAGAAGATAATTTCGCACGAAGCGGGATTTCCTTAAAACGTGATTTTCTGAAAAATTTTGACGAACGAAAATTCTCCTTTTGGTTCTCTTTAGATGCTACATGTTAAGACGTACACGCCACAACAATTCTTTTCGAGATACAACGTGTAGTTTTGGAGATACAAGCTAATTTTGTACTATGCGTTATTTCTTCTCCTAAAGAGTTTCCAATGCGTACGTATATGTCTTTACGCTGCAAAACTGTATTTCCTTATGAAGTGGTATTCTTACATATCCTTTCGAGAGAAAACTGTCCTGTGCCTTCTCTTTTGAGGCTACACACTTAGACATACACGCAACATGAAAGCTTTTCGACTTACAACGTGTTGTTTAGGAAAAACAAGATAATTTCGCACGATGCGGGATTTCCTTAAAACGTGATTTTCTGAAAAATTTTGACGAAAGAAAATTCTCCTTTTGGTTCTCTTTAGATGCTACATGTTAAGACGTACACGCCACAACAATTCTTTTCGAGATACAACGTGTAGTTTTGGAGATACAAGCTAATTTTGTACTATGCGTTATTTCTTCTGGTAAAGAGTTTCCAATGCGTACGTATATGTCTTTACTCTGCAAAACTGTATTTCCTTATGAAGTGGTATTCTTACATATCCTTTCGAGAGAAAACTGTCCTGTGCCTTCTCTTTTGAGGCTACACACTTAGACATACACGCAACATGAAAGCTTTTCGACTTACAACGTGTTGTTTAGGAAAAACAAGATAATTTCGCACGATGCGGGATTTCCTTAAAACGTGATTTTCTGAAAAATTTTGACGAAAGAAAATTCTCCTTTTGGTTCTCTTTAGATGCTACATGTTAAGACGTACACGCCACAACAATTCTTTTCGAGATACAACGTGTAGTTTTGGAGATACAAGCTAATTTTGTACTATGCGTTATTTCTTCTCGTAAAGAGTTTCCAATGCGTACGTATATGTCTTTACTCTGCAAAACTGTATTTCCTTATGAAGTGGTATTCTTACATATCCTTTCGAGAGAAAACTGTCCTGTGCCTTCTCTTTTGAGGCTACACACTTAGACATACACGCAACATGAAAGCTTTTCGACTTACAACGTGTTGTTTAGGAAAAACAAGATAATTTCGCACGATGCGGGATTTCCTTAAAACGTGATTTTCTGAAAAATTTTGACGAAAGAAAATTCTCCTTTTGGTTCTCTTTAGATGCTACATGTTAAGACGTACACGCCACAACAATTCTTTTCGAGATACAACGTGTAGTTTTGGAGATACAAGCTAATTTTGTACTATGCGTTATTTCTTCTCGTAAAGAGTTTCCAATGCGTACGTATATGTCTTTACTCTGCAAAACTGTATTTCCTTATGAAGTGGTATTCTTACATATCCTTTCGAGAGAAAACTGTCCTGTGCCTTCTCTTTTGAGGCTACACACTTAGACATACACGCAACATGAAAGCTTTTCGACTTACAACGTGTTGTTTAGGAAAAACAAGATAATTTCGCACGATGCGGGATTTCCTTAAAACGTGATTTTCTGAAAAATTTTGACGAAAGAAAATTCTCCTTTTGGTTCTCTTTAGATGCTACATGTTAAGACGTACACGCCACAACAATTCTTTTCGAGATACAACGTGTAGTTTTGGAGATACAAGCTAATTTTGTACTATGCGTTATTTCTTCTCGTAAAGAGTTTCCAATGCGTACGTATATGTCTTTACTCTGCAAAACTGTATTTCCTTATGACGTGGTATTCTTACATATCCTTTCGAGAGAAAACTGTCCTGTGCCTTCTCTTTTGAGGCTACACACTTAGACATACACGCAACATGAAAGCTTTTCGACTTACAACGTGTTTAGGAAAAACAAGATAATTTCGCACGATGCGGGATTTCCTTAAAACGTGATTTTCTGAAAAATTTTGACGAAAGAAAATTCTCCTTTTGGTTCTCTTTAGATGCTACATGTTAAGACGTACACGCCACAACAATTCTTTTCGAGATACAACGTGTAGTTTTGGAGATACAAGCTAATTTTGTACTATGCGTTATTTCTTCTCGTAAAGAGTTTCCAATGCGTACGTATATGTCTTTACTCTGCAAAACTGTATTTCCTTATGAAGTGGTATTCTTACATATCCTTTCGAGAGAAAACTGTCCTGTGCCTTCTCTTTTGAGGCTACACACTTAGACATACACGCAACATGAAAGCTTTTCGACTTACAACGTGTTGTTTAGGAAAAACAAGATAATTTCGCACGATGCGGGATTTCCTTAAAACGTGATTTTCTGAAAAATTTTGACGAAAGAAAATTCTCCTTTTGGTTCTCTTTAGATGCTACATGTTAAGACGTACACGCCACAACAATTCTTTTCGAGATACAACGTGTAGTTTTGGAGATACAAGCTAATTTTGTACTATGCGTTATTTCTTCTCGTAAAGAGTTTCCAATGCGTAGGTATATGTCTTTACTCTGCAAAACTGTATTTCCTTATGAAGTGGTATTCTTACATATCCTTTCGAGAGAAACCTGTCCTGTGCCTTCTCTTTTGAGGCTACACACTTAGACATACACGCAACATGAAAGCTTTTCGACTTACAACGTGTTGTTTAGGAAAAACAAGATAATTTCGCACGAAGCGGGATTTCCTTAAAACGTGATTTTCTGAAAAATTTTGACGAACGAAAACTCTCCTTTTGGTTCTCTTTAGATGCTACATGTTAAGACGTACACGCCACAACAATTCTTTTCGAGATACAACGTGTAGTTTTGGAGATACAAGCTAATTTTGTACTATGCGTTATTTCTTCTCCTAAAGAGTTTCCAATGCGTACGTATATGACTTTACTCTGCAAAACTGTATTTCCTTATGAAGTGGTATTCTTACATATCCTTTCGAGAGAAAACTGTCCTGTGCCTTCTCTTTTGAGGCTACACACTTAGACATACACGCAACATGAAAGCTTTTCGACTTACAACGTGTTGTTTAGGAAAAACAAGATAATTTCGCACGATGCGGGATTTCCTTAAAACGTGATTTTCTGAAAAATTTTGACGAAAGAAAATTCTCCTTTTGGTTCTCTTTAGATGCTACATGTTAAGACGTACACGCCACAACAATTCTTTTCGAGATACAACGTGTAGTTTTGGAGATACAAGCTAATTTTGTACTATGCGTTATTTCTTCTCGTAAGGAGTTTCCAATGCGTACGTATATGTCTTTACTCTGCAAAACTGTATTTCTCATGAAGTGGTATTCTTACATATCCTTTCGAGAGAAAACTGTCCTGTGCCTTCTCTTTTGAGGCTACACACTTAGACATACACGCAACATGAAAGCTTTTCGACTTACAACGTGTTGTTTAGGAAAAACAAGATAATTTCGCAAGATGCGGGATTTCCTTAAAACGTGATTTTCTGAAAAATTTTGACGAAAGAAAATTCTCCTTTTGGTTCTCTTTAGATGCTACATGTTAAGACGTACACGCCACAACAATTCTTTTCGAGATACAACGTGTAGTTTTGGAGATACAAGCTAATTTTGTACTATGCGTTATTTCTTCTCCTAAAGAGTTTCCAATGCGTACGTATATGTCTTTACACTGCAAAACTGTATTTCCTTATGAAGTGGTATTCTTACATATCCTTTCGAGAGAAAACTGTCCTGTGCCTTCTCTTTTGAGGCTACACACTTAGACATACACGCAACATGAAAGCTTTTCGACTTACAACGTGTTGTTTAGGAATAACAAGATAATTTCGCACGATGCGGGATTTCCTTAAAACGTGATTTTCTGAAAAATTTTGACGAAAGAAAATTCTCCTTTTGGTTCTCTTTAGATGCTACATGTTAAGACGTACACGCCACAACAATTCTTTTCGAGATACAACGTGTAGTTTTGGAGATACAAGCTAATTTTGTACTATGCGTTATTTCTTCTCGTAAAGAGTTTCCAATGCGTAGGTATATGTCTTTACGCTGCAAAACTGTATTTCCTTATGAAGTGGTATTCTTACATATCCTTTCGAGAGAAAACTGTCCTGTGCCTTCTCTTTTGAGGCTACACACTTAGACATACACGCAACATGAAAGCTTTTCGACTTACAACGTGTTGTTTAGGAAAAACAAGATAAATTCGCACGATGCGGGATTTCCTTAAAACGTGATTTTCTGAAAAATTTTGACGAAAGAAAATTCTCCTTTTGGTTCTCTTTAGATGCTACATGTTAAGACGTACACGCCACAACAATTCTTTTCGAGATACAACGTGTAGTTTTGGAGATACAAGCTAATTTTGTACTATGCGTTATTTCTTCTCGTAAAGAGTTTCCAATGCGTACGTATATGTCTTTACTCTGCAAAACTGTATTTCCTTATGAAGTGGTATTCTTACATATCCTTTCGAGAGAAAACTGTCCTGTGCCTTCTCTTTTGAGGCTACACACTTAGACATACACGCAACATGAAAGCTTTTCGACTTACAACGTGTTGTTTAGGAAAAACAAGATAATTTCGCACGATGCGGGATTTCCTTAAAACGTGATTTTCTGAAAAATTTTGACGAAAGAAAATTCTCCTTTTGGTTCTCTTTAGATGCTACATGTTAAGACGTACACGCCACAACAATTCTTTTCGAGATACAACGTGTAGTTTTGGAGATACAAGCTAATTTTGTACTATGCGTTATTTCTTCTCGTAAAGAGTTTCCAATGCGTACGTATATGTCTTTACTCTGCAAAACTGTATTTCCTTATGAAGTGGTATTCTTACATATCCTTTCGAGAGAAAACTGTCCTGTGCCTTCTCTTTTGAGGCTACACACTTAGACATACACGCAACATGAAAGCTTTTCGACTTACAACGTGTTGTTTAGGAAAAACAAGATAATTTCGCACGATGCGGGATTTCCTTAAAACGTGATTTTCTGAAAAATTTTGACGAAAGAAAATTCTCCTTTTGGTTCTCTTTAGATGCTACATGTTAAGACGTACACGCCACAACAATTCTTTTCGAGATACAACGTGTAGTTTTGGAGATACAAGCTAATTTTGTACTATGCGTTATTTCTTCTCGTAAGGAGTTTCCAATGCGTACGTATATGTCTTTACTCTGCAAAACTGTATTTCCTTATGAAGTAGTATACTTACATATCCTTTCGAGAGAAAACTGTCCTGTGCCTTCTCTTTTGAGGCTACACACTTAGACATACACGCAACATGAAAGCTTTTCGACTTACAACGTGTTGTTTAGGAAAAACAAGATAATTTCGCACGATGCGGGATTTCCTTAAAACGTGATTTTCTGAAAAATTTTGACGAAAGAAAATTCTCCTTTTGGTTCTCTTTAGATGCTACATGTTAAGACGTACACGCCACAACAATTCTTTTCGAGATACAACGTGTAGTTTTGGAGATACAAGCTAATTTTGTACTATGCGTTATTTCTTCTCGTAAAGAGTTTCCAATGCGTACGTATATGTCTTTACTCTGCAAAACTGTATTTCCTTATGAAGTGGTATTCTTACATATCCTTTCGAGAGAAAACTGTCCTGTGCCTTCTCTTTTGAGGCTACACACTTAGACATACACGCAACATGAAAGCTTTTCGACTTACAACGTGTTGTTTAGGAAAAACAAGATAATTTCGCACGATGCGGGATTTCCTTAAAACGTGATTTTCTGAAAAATTTTGACGAAAGAAAATTCTCCTTTTGGTTCTCTTTAGATGCTACATGTTAAGACGTACACGCCACAACAATTCTTTTCGAGATACAACGTGTAGTTTTGGAGATACAAGCTAATTTTGTACTATGCGTTATTTCTTCTCGTAAAGAGTTTCCAATGCGTACGTATATGTCTTTACTCTGCAAAACTGTATTTCCTTATGAAGTGGTATTCTTACATATCCTTTCGAGAGAAAACTGTCCTGTGCCTTCTCTTTTGAGGCTACACACTTAGACATACACGCAACATGAAAGCTTTTCGACTTACAACGTGTTGTTTAGGAAAAACAAGATAATTTCGCACGATGCGGGATTTCCTTAAAACGTGATTTTCTGAAAAATTTTGACGAAAGAAAATTCTCCTTTTGGTTCTCTTTAGATGCTACATGTTAAGACGTACACGCCACAACAATTCTTTTCGAGATACAACGTGTAGTTTTGGAGATACAAGCTAATTTTGTACTATGCGTTATTTCTTCTCGTAAAGAGTTTCCAATGCGTAGGTATATGTCTTTACGCTGCAAAACTGTATTTCCTTATGAAGTGGTATTCTTACATATCCTTTCGAGAGAAAACTGTCCTGTGCCTTCTCTTTTGAGGCTACACACTTAGACATACACGCAACATGAAAGCTTTTCGACTTACAACGTGTTGTTTAGGAAAAACAAGATAAATTCGCACGATGCGGGATTTCCTTAAAACGTGATTTTCTGAAAAATTTTGACGAAAGAAAATTCTCCTTTTGGTTCTCTTTAGATGCTACATGTTAAGACGTACACGCCACAACAATTCTTTTCGAGATACAACGTGTAGTTTTGGAGATACAAGCTAATTTTGTACTATGCGTTATTTCTTCTCGTAAAGAGTTTCCAATGCGTACGTATATGTCTTTACTCTGCAAAACTGTATTTCCTTATGAAGTGGTATTCTTACATATCCTTTCGAGAGAAAACTGTCCTGTGCCTTCTCTTTTGAGGCTACACACTTAGACATACACGCAACATGAAAGCTTTTCGACTTACAACGTGTTGTTTAGGAAAAACAAGATAATTTCGCACGATGCGGGATTTCCTTAAAACGTGATTTTCTGAAAAATTTTGACGAAAGAAAATTCTCCTTTTGGTTCTCTTTAGATGCTACATGTTAAGACGTACACGCCACAACAATTCTTTTCGAGATACAACGTGTAGTTTTGGAGATACAAGCTAATTTTGTACTATGCGTTATTTCTTCTCGTAAAGAGTTTCCAATGCGTACGTATATGTCTTTACTCTGCAAAACTGTATTTCCTTATGAAGTGGTATTCTTACATATCCTTTCGAGAGAAAACTGTCCTGTGCCTTCTCTTTTGAGGCTACACACTTAGACATACACGCAACATGAAAGCTTTTCGACTTACAACGTGTTGTTTAGGAAAAACAAGATAATTTCGCACGATGCGGGATTTCCTTAAAACGTGATTTTCTGAAAAATTTTGACGAAAGAAAATTCTCCTTTTGGTTCTCTTTAGATGCTACATGTTAAGACGTACACGCCACAACAATTCTTTTCGAGATACAACGTGTAGTTTTGGAGATACAAGCTAATTTTGTACTATGCGTTATTTCTTCTCGTAAGGAGTTTCCAATGCGTACGTATATGTCTTTACTCTGCAAAACTGTATTTCCTTATGAAGTGGTATTCTTACATATCCTTTCGAGAGAAAACTGTCCTGTGCCTTCTCTTTTGAGGCTACACACTTAGACATACACGCAACATGTAAGCTTTTCGACTTACAACGTGTTGTTTAGGAAAAACAAGATAATTTCGCACGATGCGGGATTTCCTTAAAACGTGATTTTCTGAAAAATTTTGACGAAAGAAAATTCTCCTTTTGGTTCTCTTTAGATGCTACATGTTAAGACGTACACGCCACAACAATTCTTTTCGAGATACAACGTGTAGTTTTGGAGATACAAGCTAATTTTGTACTATGCGTTATTTCTTCTCGTAAAGAGTTTCCAATGCGTACGTATATGTCTTTACTCTGCAAAACTGTATTTCCTTATGAAGTGGTATTCTTACATATCCTTTCGAGAGAAAACTGTCCTGTGCCTTCTCTTTTGAGGCTACACACTTAGACATACACGCAACATGAAAGCTTTTCGACTTACACGTGTTGTTTAGGAAAAACAAGATAATTTCGCACGATGCGGGATTTCCTTAAAACGTGATTTTCTGAAAAATTTTGACGAAAGAAAATTCTCCTTTTGGTTCTCTTTAGATGCTACATGTTAAGACGTACACGCCACAACAATTCTTTTCGAGATACAACGTGTAGTTTTGGAGATACAAGCTAATTTTGTACTATGCGTTATTTCTTCTCGTAAAGAGTTTCCAATGCGTACGTATATGTCTTTACTCTGCAAAACTGTATTTCCTTATGAAGTGGTATTCTTACATATCCTTTCGAGAGAAAACTGTCCTGTGCCTTCTCTTTTGAGGCTACACACTTAGACATACACGCAACATGAAAGCTTTTCGACTTACAACGTGTTGTTTAGGAAAAACAAGATAATTTCGCACGATGCGGGATTTCCTTAAAACGTGATTTTCTGAAAAATTTTGACGAAAGAAAATTCTCCTTTTGGTTCTCTTTAGATGCTACATGTTAAGACGTACACGCCACAACAATTCTTTTCGAGATACAACGTGTAGTTTTGGAGATACAAGCTAATTTTGTACTATGCGTTATTTCTTCTCGTAAGGAGTTTCCAATGCGTACGTATATGTCTTTACTCTGCAAAACTGTATTTCCTTATGAAGTGGTATTCTTACATATCCTTTCGCGAGAAAACTGTCCTGTGCCTTCTCTTTTGAGGCTACACACTTAGACATACACGCAACATTAAAGCTTTTCGACTTACAACGTGTTGTTTAGGAAAAACAAGATATTTTCGCACGATGCGGGATTTCCTTAAAACGTGATTTTCTGAAAAATATTGACGAAAGAAAATTCTCCTTTTGGTTCTCTTTAGATGCTACATGTTAAGACGTACACGCCACAACAATTCTTTTCGAGATACAACGTGTAGTTTTGGAGATACAAGCTAATTTTTTACTATGCGTTATTTCTTCTCGTAAAGAGTTTCCAATGCGTACGTATATGTCTTTACTCTGCAAAACTGTATTTCCTTATGAAGTGGTATTCTTACATATCCTTTCGAGAGAAAACTGTCCTGTGCCTTCTCTTTTGAGGCTACACAGTTAGACATACACGCAACATGAAAGCTTTTCGACTTACAACGTGTTGTTTAGGAAAAACAAGATAATTTCGCACGAAGCGGGATTTCCTTAAAACGTGATTTTCTGAAAAATTTTGACGAAAGAAAATTCTCCTTTTGGTTCTCTTTAGATGCTACATGTTAAGACGTACACGCCACAACAATTCTTTTCGAGATACAACGTGTAGTTTTGGAGATACAAGCTAATTTTTTACTATGCGTTATTTCTTCTCGTAAAGAGTTTCCAATGCGTACGTATATGTCTTTACGCTGCAAAACTGTATTTCCTTATGAAGTGGTATTCTTACATATCCTTTCGAGAGAAAACTGTCCTGTGCCTTCTCTTTTGAGGCTACACACTTAGACATACACGCAACATGAAAGCTTTTCGACTTACAACGTGTTGTTTAGGAAAAACAAGATAATTTCGCACGATGCGGGATTTCCTTAAAACGTGATTTTCTGAAAAATTTTGACGAAAGAAAATTCTCCTTTTGGTTCTCTTTAGATGCTACATGTTAAGACGTACACGCCACAACAATTCTTTTCGAGATACAACGTGTAGTTTTGGAGATACAAGCTAATTTTGTACTATGCGTTATTTCTTCTCGTAAGGAGTTTCCAATGCGTACGTATATGTCTTTACTCTGAAAAACTGTATTTCCTTATTAAGTGGTATTCTTACATATCCTTTCGAGAGAAAACTGTCCTGTGCCTTCTCTTTTGAGGCTACACACTTAGACATACACGCAACATGAAAGGTTTTCGACTTTCAACGTGTTGTTTAGGAAAAACAAGATAATTTCGCACGATGCGGGATTTGTATAAAACGTGATTTTCTGAAAAATTTTGACGAAAGAAAATTCTCCTTTTGGTTCTCTTTAGATGCTACATGTTAAGACGTACACGCCACAACAATTCTTTTCGAGATACAACGTGTAGTTTTGGAGATACAAGCTAATTTTGTACTATGCGTTATTTCTTCTCCTAAAGAGTTTCCAATGCGTACTTATATGTCTTTACGCTGCAAAACTGTATTTCCTTATGAAGTGGTATTCTTACATATCCTTTCGAGAGAAAACTGTCCTGTGCCTTCTCTTTTGAAGCTACACACTTAGACATACACGCAACATGAAAGCTTTTCGACTTACAACGTGTTGTTTAGGAAAAACAAGATAATTTCGCACGATGCGGGATTTCCTTAAAACGTGATTTTCTGAAAAATTTTGACGAAAGAAAATTCTCCTTTTGGTTCTCTTTAGATGCTACATGTTAAGACGTACACGCCACAACAATTCTTTTCGAGATACAACGTGTAGTTTTGGAGATACAAGCTAATTTTGTACTATGCGTTATTTCTTCTCGTAAAGAGTTTCCAATGCGTACGTATATGACTTTACTCTGCAAAACTGTATTTCCTTATGAAGTGGTATTCTTACATATCCTTTCGAGAGAAAACTGTCCTGTGCCTTCTCTTTTGAGGCTACACACTTAGACATACACGCAACATGAAAGCTTTTCGACTTACAACGTGTTGTTTAGGAAAAACAAGATAATTTCGCACGATGCGGGATTTCCTTAAAACGTGATTTTCTGAAAAATTTTGACGAAAGAAAATTCTCCTTTTGGTTCTCTTTAGATGCTACATGTTAAGAAGTACACGCCACAACAATTCTTTTCGAGATACAACGTGTAGTTTTGGAGATACAAGCTAATTTTGTACTATGCGTTATTTCTTCTCGTAAAGAGTTTCCAATGCGTACGTATATGTCTTTACGCTGCAAAACTGTATTTCCTTATGAAGTGGTATTCTTACATATCCTTTCGAGAGAAAACTGTCCTGTGCCTTCTCTTTTGAGGCTACACACTTAGACATACACGCAACATGAAAGCTTTTCGACTTACAACGTGTTGTTTAGGAAAAACAAGATAATTTCGCACGATGCGGGATTTCCTTAAAACGTGATTTTCTGAAAAATTTTGACGAAAGAAAATTCTCCTTTTGGTTCTCTTTAGATGCTACATGTTAAGACGTACACGCCACAACAATTCTTTTCGAGATACAACGTGTAGTTTTGGAGATACAAGCTAATTTTGTACTATGCGTTATTTCTTCTCGTAAAGAGTTTCCAATGCGTACGTATATGTCTTTACTCTGCAAAACTGTATTTCCTTATGAAGTGGTATTCTTACATATCCTTTCGAGAGAAAACTGCCCTGTGCCTTCTCTTTTGAGGCTACACACTTAGACATACACGCAACATGAAAGCTTTTCGACTTACAACGTGTTGTTTAGGAAAAACAAGATAATTTCGCACGAAGCGGGATTTCCTTAAAACGTGATTTTCTGAAAAATTTTGACGAAAGAAAATTCTCCTTTTGGTTCTCTTTAGATGCTACATGTTAAGACGTACACGCCACAACAATTCTTTTCGAGATACAACGTGTAGTTTTGGAGATACAAGCTAATTTTGTACTATGCGTTATTTCTTCTCCTAAAGAGTTTCCAATGCGTACGTATATGTCTTTACGATGCAAAACTGTATTTCCTTATGAAGTGGTATTCTTACATATCCTTTCGAGAGAAAACTGTCCTGTGCCTTCTCTTTTGAGGCTACACACTTAGACATACACGCAACATGAAAGCTTTTCGACTTACAACGTGTTGTTTAGGAAAAACAAGATAATTTCGCACGAAGCGGGATTTCCTTAAAACGTGATTTTCTGAAAAATTTTGACGAAAGAAAATTCTCCTTTTGGTTCTCTTTAGATGCTACATGTTAAGACGTACACGCCACAACAATTCTTTTCGAGATACAACGTGTAGTTTTGGAGATACAAGCTAATTTTGTACTATGCGTTATTTCTTCTCGTAAAGAGTTTCCAATGCGTACGTATATGTCTTTACTCTGCAAAACTGTATTTCCTTATGAAGTGGTATTCTTACATATCCTTTCGAGAGAAAACTGTCCTGTGCCTTCTCTTTTGAGGCTACACACTTAGACATACACGCAACATGAAAGCTTTTCGACTTACAACGTGTTGTTTAGGAAAAACAAGATAATTTCGCACGATGCGGGATTTCCTTAAAACGTGATTTTCTGAAAAATTTTGACGAAAGAAAATTCTCCTTTTGGTTCTCTTTAGATGCTACATGTTAAGACGTACACGCCACAACAATTCTTTTCGAGATACAACGTGTAGTTTTGGAGATACAAGCTAATTTTGTACTATGCGTTATTTCTTCTCGTAAAGAGTTTCCAATGCGTACGTATATGTCTTTACTCTGCAAAACTGTATTTCCTTATGAAGTGGTATTCTTACATATCCTTTCGAGAGAAAACTGTCCTGTGCCTTCTCTTTTGAGGCTACACACTTAGACATACACGCAACATGAAAGCTTTTCGACTTACAACGTGTTGTTTAGGAAAAACAAGATAATTTCGCACGATGCGGGATTTCCTTAAAACGTGATTTTCTGAAAAATTTTGACGAAAGAAAATTCTCCTTTTGGTTCTCTTTAGATGCTACATGTTAAGACGTACACGCCACAACAATTCTTTTCGAGATACAACGTGTAGTTTTGGAGATACAAGCTAATTTTGTACTATGCGTTATTTCTTCTCGTAAAGAGTTTCCAATGCGTACGTATATGTCTTTACTCTGCAAAACTGTATTTCCTTATGAAGTGGTATTCTTACATATCCTTTCGAGAGAAAACTGTCCTGTGCCTTCTCTTTTGAGGCTACACACTTAGACATACACACAACATGAAAGCTTTTCGACTTACAACGTGTTGTTTAGGAAAAACAAGATAATTTCGCACGAAGCGGGATTTCCTTAAAACGTGATTTTCTGAAAAATTTTGACGAACGAAAATTCTCCTTTTGGTTCTCTTTAGATGCTACATGTTAAGACGTACACGCCACAACAATTCTTTTCGAGATACAACGTGTAGTTTTGGAGATACAAGCTAATTTTGTACTATGCGTTATTTCTTCTCCTAAAGAGTTTCCAATGCGTACGTATATGTCTTTACGCTGCAAAACTGTATTTCCTTATGAAGTGGTATTCTTACATATCCTTTCGAGAGAAAACTGTCCTGTGCCTTCTCTTTTGAGGCTACACACTTAGACATACACGCAACATGAAAGCTTTTCGACTTACAACGTGTTGTTTAGGAAAAACAAGATAATTTCGCACGATGCGGGATTTCCTTAAAACGTGATTTTCTGAAAAATTTTGACGAAAGAAAATTCTCCTTTTGGTTCTCTTTAGATGCTACATGTTAAGACGTACACGCCACAACAATTCTTTTCGAGATACAACGTGTAGTTTTGGAGATACAAGCTAATTTTGTACTATGCGTTATTTCTTCTCGTAAAGAGTTTCCAATGCGTACGTATATGTCTTTACTCTGCAAAACTGTATTTCCTTATGACGTGGTATTCTTACATATCCTTTCGAGAGAAAACTGTCCTGTGCCTTCTCTTTTGAGGCTACACACTTAGACATACACGCAACATGAAAGCTTTTCGACTTACAACGTGTTGTTTAGGAAAAACAAGATAATTTCGCACGATGCGGGATTTCCTTAAAACGTGATTTTCTGAAAAATTTTGACGAAAGAAAATTCTCCTTTTGGTTCTCTTTAGATGCTACATGTTAAGACGTACACGCCACAACAATTCTTTTCGAGATACAACGTGTAGTTTTGGAGATACAAGCTAATTTTGTACTATGCGTTATTTCTTCTCGTAAAGAGTTTCCAATGCGTACGTATATGTCTTTACTCTGCAAAACTGTATTTCCTTATGAAGTGGTATTCTTACATATCCTTTCGAGAGAAAACTGTCCTGTGCCTTCTCTTTTGAGGCTACACACTTAGACATACACGCAACATGAAAGCTTTTCGACTTACAACGTGTTGTTTAGGAAAAACAAGATAATTTCGCACGATGCGGGATTTCCTTAAAACGTGATTTTCTGAAAAATTTTGACGAAAGAAAATTCTCCTTTTGGTTCTCTTTAGATGCTACATGTTAAGACGTACACGCCACAACAATTCTTTTCGAGATACAACGTGTAGTTTTGGAGATACAAGCTAATTTTGTACTATGCGTTATTTCTTCTCGTAAAGAGTTTCCAATGCGTACGTATATGTCTTTACTCTGCAAAACTGTATTTCCTTATGAAGTGGTATTCTTACATATCCTTTCGAGAGAAAACTGTCCTGTGCCTTCTCTTTTGAGGCTACACACTTAGACATACACACAACATGAAAGCTTTTCGACTTACAACGTGTTGTTTAGGAAAAACAAGATAATTTCGCACGAAGCGGGATTTCCTTAAAACGTGATTTTCTGAAAAATTTTGACGAACGAAAATTCTCCTTTTGGTTCTCTTTAGATGCTACATGTTAAGACGTACACGCCACAACAATTCTTTTCGAGATACAACGTGTAGTTTTGGAGATACAAGCTAATTTTGTACTATGCGTTATTTCTTCTCCTAAAGAGTTTCCAATGCGTACGTATATGTCTTTACGCTGCAAAACTGTATTTCCTTATGAAGTGGTATTCTTACATATCCTTTCGAGAGAAAACTGTCCTGTGCCTTCTCTTTTGAGGCTACACACTTAGACATACACGCAACATGAAAGCTTTTCGACTTACAACGTGTTGTTTAGGAAAAACAAGATAATTTCGCACGATGCGGGATTTCCTTAAAACGTGATTTTCTGAAAAATTTTGACGAAAGAAAATTCTCCTTTTGGTTCTCTTTAGATGCTACATGTTAAGACGTACACGCCACAACAATTCTTTTCGAGATACAACGTGTAGTTTTGGAGATACAAGCTAATTTTGTACTATGCGTTATTTCTTCTCGTAAAGAGTTTCCAATGCGTACGTATATGTCTTTACTCTGCAAAACTGTATTTCCTTATGACGTGGTATTCTTACATATCCTTTCGAGAGAAAACTGTCCTGTGCCTTCTCTTTTGAGGCTACACACTTAGACATACACGCAACATGAAAGCTTTTCGACTTACAACGTGTTGTTTAGGAAAAACAAGATAATTTCGCACGATGCGGGATTTCCTTAAAACGTGATTTTCTGAAAAATTTTGACGAAAGAAAATTCTCCTTTTGGTTCTCTTTAGATGCTACATGTTAAGACGTACACGCCACAACAATTCTTTTCGAGATACAACGTGTAGTTTTGGAGATACAAGCTAATTTTGTACTATGCGTTATTTCTTCTCGTAAAGAGTTTCCAATGCGTACGTATATGTCTTTACTCTGCAAAACTGTATTTCCTTATGAAGTGGTATTCTTACATATCCTTTCGAGAGAAAACTGTCCTGTGCCTTCTCTTTTGAGGCTACACACTTAGACATACACGCAACATGAAAGCTTTTCGACTTACAACGTGTTGTTTAGGAAAAACAAGATAATTTCGCACGATGCGGGATTTCCTTAAAACGTGATTTTCTGAAAAATTTTGACGAAAGAAAATTCTCCTTTTGGTTCTCTTTAGATGCTACATGTTAAGACGTACACGCCACAACAATTCTTTTCGAGATACAACGTGTAGTTTTGGAGATACAAGCTAATTTTGTACTATGCGTTATTTCTTCTCCTAAAGAGTTTCCAATGCGTACGTATATGTCTTTACTCTGCAAAACTGTATTTCCTTATGAAGTGGTATTCTTACATATCCTTTCGAGAGAAAACTGTCCTGTGCCTTCTCTTTTGAGGCTACACACTTAGACATACACGCAACATGAAAGCTTTTCGACTTACAACGTGTTGTTTAGGAAAAACAAGATAATTTCGCACGATGCGGGATTTCCTTAAAACGTGATTTTCTGAAAAATTTTGACGAAAGAAAATTCTCCTTTTGGTTCTCTTTAGATGCTACATGTTAAGACGTACACGCCACAACAATTCTTTTCGAGATACAACGTGTAGTTTTGGAGATACAAGCTAATTTTGTACTATGCGTTATTTCTTCTCGTAAAGAGTTTCCAATGCGTACGTATATGTCTTTACTCTGCAAAACTGTATTTCCTTATGACGTGGTATTCTTACATATCCTTTCGAGAGAAAACTGTCCTGTGCCTTCTCTTTTGAGGCTACACACTTAGACATACACGCAACATGAAAGCTTTTCGACTTACAACGTGTTGTTTAGGAAAAACAAGATAATTTCGCACGATGCGGGATTTCCTTAAAACGTGATTTTCTGAAAAATTTTGACGAAAGAAAATTCTCCTTTTGGTTCTCTTTAGATGCTACATGTTAAGACGTACACGCCACAACAATTCTTTTCGAGATACAACGTGTAGTTTTGGAGATACAAGCTAATTTTGTACTATGCGTTATTTCTTCTCGTAAAGAGTTTCCAATGCGTACGTATATGTCTTTACTCTGCAAAACTGTATTTCCTTATGAAGTGGTATTCTTACATATCCTTTCGAGAGAAAACTGTCCTGTGCCTTCTCTTTTGAGGCTACACACTTAGACATACACGCAACATGAAAGCTTTTCGACTTACAACGTGTTGTTTAGGAAAAACAAGATAATTTCGCACGATGCGGGATTTCCTTAAAACGTGATTTTCTGAAAAATTTTGACGAAAGAAAATTCTCCTTTTGGTTCTCTTTAGATGCTACATGTTAAGACGTACACGCCACAACAATTCTTTTCGAGATACAACGTGTAGTTTTGGAGATACAAGCTAATTTTGTACTATGCGTTATTTCTTCTCGTAAAGAGTTTCCAATGCGTACCTATATGTCTTTACTCTGCAAAACTGTATTTCCTTATGAAGTGGTATTCTTACATATCCTTTCGAGAGAAAACTGTCCTGTGCCTTCTCTTTTGAGGCTACACACTTAGACATACACGCAACATGAAAGCTTTTCGACTTACAACGTGTTGTTTAGGAAAAACAAGATAATTTCGCACGAAGCGGGATTTCCTTAAAACGTGATTTTCTGAAAAATTTTGACGAACGAAAATTCTCCTTTTGGTTCTCTTTAGATGCTACATGTTAAGACGTACACGCCAAAACAATTCTTTTCGAGATACAACGTGTAGTTTTGGAGATACAAGCTAATTTTGTACTATGCGTTATTTCTTCTCCTAAAGAGTTTCCAATGCGTAAGTATATGTCTTTACGCTGCAAAACTGTATTTCCTTATGAAGTGGTATTCTTACATATCCTTTCGAGAGAAAACTGTCCTGTGCCTTCTCTTTTGAGGCTACACACTTAGACATACACGCAACATGAAAGCTTTTCGACTTACAACGTGTTGTTTAGGAAAAACAAGATAAATTCGCACGATGCGGGATTTCCTTAAAACGTGATTTTCTGAAAAATTTTGACGAAAGAAAATTCTCCTTTTGGTTCTCTTTAGATGCTACATGTTAAGACGTACACGCCACAACAATTCTTTTCGAGATACAAGGTGTAGTTTTGGAGATACAAGCTAATTTTGTACTATGCGTTATTTCTTCTCGTAAAGAGTTTCCAATGCGTACGTATATGACTTTACTCTGCAAAACTGTATTTCCTTATGAAGTGGTATTCTTACATATCCTTTCGAGAGAAAACTGTCCTGTGCCTTCTCTTTTGAGGCTACACACTTAGTCATACACGCAACATGAAAGCTTTTCGACTTACAACGTGTTGTTTAGGAAAAACAAGATAATTTCGCACGATGCGGGATTTCCTTAAAACGTGATTTTCTGAAAAATTTTGACGAAAGAAAATTCTCCTTTTGGTTCTCTTTAGATGCTACATGTTAAGACGTACACGCCACAACAATTCTTTTCGAGATACAACGTGTAGTTTTGGAGATACAAGCTAATTTTGTACTATGCGTTATTTCTTCTCGTAAAGAGTTTCCAATGCGTACGTATATGTCTTTACGCTGCAAAACTGTATTTCCTTATGAAGTGGTATTCTTACATATCCTTTCGAGAGAAAACTGTCCTGTGCCTTCTCTTTTGAGGCTACACACTTAGACATACACGCAACATGAAAGCTTTTCGACTTACAACGTGTTGTTTAGGAAAAACAAGATAATTTCGCACGATGCGGGATTTCCTTAAAACGTGATTTTCTGAAAAATTTTGACGAAAGAAAATTCTCCTTTTGGTTCTCTTTAGATGCTACATGTTAAGACGTACACGCCACAACAATTCTTTTCGAGATACAACGTGTAGTTTTGGAGATACAAGCTAATTTTGTACTATGCGTTATTTCTTCTCGTAAAGAGTTTCCAATGCGTACGTATATGTCTTTACTCTGCAAAACTGTATTTCCTTATGAAGTGGTATTCTTACATATCCTTTCGAGAGAAAACTGTCCTGTGCCTTCTCTTTTGAGGCTACACACTTAGACATACACGCAACATGAAAGCTTTTCGACTTACAACGTGTTGTTTAGGAAAAACAAGATAATTTCGCACGAAGCGGGATTTCCTTAAAACGTGATTTTCTGAAAAATTTTGACGAAAGAAAATTCTCCTTTTGGTTCTCTTTAGATGCTACATGTTAAGACGTACACGCCACAACAATTCTTTTCGAGATACAACGTGTAGTTTTGGAGATACAAGCTAATTTTGTACTATGCGTTATTTCTTCTCCTAAAGAGTTTCCAATGCGTACGTATATGTCTTTACACTGCAAAACTGTATTTCCTTATGAAGTGGTATTCTTACATATCCTTTCGAGAGAAAACTGTCCTGTGCCTTCTCTTTTGAGGCTACACACTTAGACATACACGCAACATGAAAGCTTTTCGACTTACAACGTGTTGTTTAGGAAAAACAAGATAATTTCGCACGATGCGGGATTTCCTTAAAACGTGATTTTCTGAAAAATTTTGACGAAAGAAAATTCTCCTTTTGGTTCTCTTTAGATGCTACATGTTAAGACGTACACGCCACAACAATTCTTTTCGAGATACAACGTGTAGTTTTGGAGATACAAGCTAATTTTGTACTATGCGTTATTTCTTCTCGTAAAGAGTTTCCAATGCGTACGTATATGTCTTTACTCTGCAAAACTGTATTTCCTTATGAAGTGGTATTCTTACATATCCTTTCGAGAGAAAACTGTCCTGTGCCTTCTCTTTTGAGGCTACACACTTAGACATACACGCAACATGAAAGCTTTTCGACTTACAACGTGTTGTTTAGGAAAAACAAGATAATTTCGCACGATGCGGGATTTCCTTAAAACGTGATTTTCTGAAAAATTTTGACGAAAGAAAATTCTCCTTTTGGTTCTCTTTAGATGCTACATGTTAAGACGTACACGCCACAACAATTCTTTTCGAGATACAACGTGTAGTTTTGGAGATACAAGCTAATTTTGTACTATGCGTTATTTCTTCTCGTAAAGAGTTTCCAATGCGTACGTATATGTCTTTACTCTGCAAAACTGTATTTCCTTATGAAGTGGTATTCTTACATATCCTTTCGAGAGAAAACTGTCCTGTGCCTTCTCTTTTGAGGCTACACACTTAGACATACACGCAACATGAAAGCTTTTCGACTTACAACGTGTTGTTTAGGAAAAACAAGATAATTTCGCACGATGCGGGATTTCCTTAAAACGTGATTTTCTGAAAAATTTTGACGAAAGAAAATTCTCCTTTTGGTTCTCTTTAGATGCTACATGTTAAGACGTACACGCCACAACAATTCTTTTCGAGATACAACGTGTAGTTTTGGAGATACAAGCTAATTTTGTACTATGCGTTATTTCTTCTCGTAAAGAGTTTCCAATGCGTACGTATATGTCTTTACTCTGCAAAACTGTATTTCCTTATGAAGTGGTATTCTTACATATCCTTTCGAGAGAAAACTGTCCTGTGCCTTCTCTTTTGAGGCTACACACTTAGACATACACGCAACATGAAAGCTTTTCGACTTACAACGTGTTGTTTAGGAAAAACAAGATAATTTCGCACGATGCGGGATTTCCTTAAAACGTGATTTTCTGAAAAATTTTGACGAAAGAAAATTCTCCTTTTGGTTCTCTTTAGATGCTACATGTTAAGACGTACACGCCACAACAATTCTTTTCGAGATACAACGTGTAGTTTTGGAGATACAAGCTAATTTTGTACTATGCGTTATTTCTTCTCGTAAAGAGTTTCCAATGCGTACGTATATGTCTTTACTCTGCAAAACTGTATTTCCTTATGAAGTGGTATTCTTACATATCCTTTCGAGAGAAAACTGTCCTGTGCCTTCTCTTTTGAGGCTACACACTTAGACATACACGCAACATGAAAGCTTTTCGACTTACAACGTGTTGTTTAGGAAAAACAAGATAATTTCGCACGAAGCGGGATTTCCTTAAAACGTGATTTTCTGAAAAATTTTGACGAACGAAAATTCTCCTTTTGGTTCTCTTTAGATGCTACATGTTAAGACGTACACGCCACAACAATTCTTTTCGAGATACAACGTGTAGTTTTGGAGATACAAGCTAATTTTGTACTATGCGTTATTTCTTCTCGTAAAGAGTTTCCAATGCGTACGTATATGTCTTTACGCTGCAAAACTGTATTTCCTTATGAAGTGGTATTCTTACATATCCTTTCGAGAGAAAACTGTCCTGTGCCTTCTCTTTTGAGGCTACACACTTAGACATACACGCAACATGAAAGCTTTTCGACTTACAACGTGTTGTTTAGGAAAAACAAGATAATTTCGCACGATGCGGGATTTCCTTAAAACGTGATTTTCTGAAAAATTTTGACGAAAGAAAATTCTCCTTTTGGTTCTCTTTAGATGCTACATGTTAAGACGTACACGCCACAACAATTCTTTTCGAGATACAACGTGTAGTTTTGGAGATACAAGCTAATTTTGTACTATGCGTTATTTCTTCTCGTAAAGAGTTTCCAATGCGTACGTATATGTCTTTACTCTGCAAAACTGTATTTCCTTATGAAGTGGTATTCTTACATATCCTTTCGAGAGAAAACTGTCCTGTGCCTTCTCTTTTGAGGCTACACACTTAGACATACACGCAACATGAAAGCTTTTCGACTTACAACGTGTTGTTTAGGAAAAACAAGATAATTTCGCACGATGCGGGATTTCCTTAAAACGTGATTTTCTGAAAAATTTTGACGAAAGAAAATTCTCCTTTTGGTTCTCTTTAGATGCTACATGTTAAGACGTACACGCCACAACAATTCTTTTCGAGATACAACGTGTAGTTTTGGAGATACAAGCTAATTTTGTACTATGCGTTATTTCTTCTCGTAAAGAGTTTCCAATGCGTACGTATATGTCTTTACTCTGCAAAACTGTATTTCCTTATGAAGTGGTATTCTTACATATCCTTTCGAGAGAAAACTGTCCTGTGCCTTCTCTTTTGAGGCTACACACTTAGACATACACGCAACATGAAAGCTTTTCGACTTACAACGTGTTGTTTAGGAAAAACAAGATAATTTCGCACGATGCGGGATTTCCTTAAAACGTGATTTTCTGAAAAATTTTGACGAAAGAAAATTCTCCTTTTGGTTCTCTTTAGATGCTACATGTTAAGACGTACACGCCACAACAATTCTTTTCGAGATACAACGTGTAGTTTTGGAGATACAAGCTAATTTTGTACTATCCGTTATTTCTTCTCGTAAAGAGTTTCCAATGCGTACGTATATGTCTTTACTCTGCAAAACTGTATTTCCTTATGAAGTGGTATTCTTACATAACCTTTCGAGAGAAAACTGTCCTGTGCCTTCTCTTTTGAGGCTACACACTTAGACATACACGCAACATGAAAGCTTTTCGACTTACAACGTGTTGTTTAGGAAAAACAAGATAATTTCGCACGATGCGGGATTTCCTTAAAACGTGATTTTCTGAAAAATTTTGACGAAAGAAAATTCTCCTTTTGGTTCTCTTTAGATGCTACATGTTAAGACGTACACGCCACAACAATTCTTTTCGAGATACAACGTGTAGTTTTGGAGATACAAGCTAATTTTGTACTATGCGTTATTTCTTCTCGTAAGGAGTTTCCAATGCGTACGTATATGTCTTTACTCTGCAAAACTGTATTTCCTTATGAAGTGGTATTCTTACATATCCTTTCGAGAGAAAACTGTCCTGTGCCTTCTCTTTTGAGGCTACACACTTAGACATACACGCAACATGAAAGCTTTTCGACTTACAACGTGTTGTTTAGGAAAAACAAGATAATTTCGCACGAAGCGGGATTTCCTTAAAACGTGATTTTCTGAAAAATTTTGACGAAAGAAAATTCTCCTTTTGGTTCTCTTTAGATGCTACATGTTAAGACGTACACGCCACAACAATTCTTTTCGAGATACAACGTGTAGTTTTGGAGATACAAGCTAATTTTGTACTATGCGTTATTTCTTCTCGTAAAGAGTTTCCAATGCGTACGTATATGTCTTTACTCTGCAAAACTGTATTTCCTTATGAAGTGGTATTCTTACATATCCTTTCGAGAGAAAACTGTCCTGTGCCTTCTCTTTTGAGGCTACACACTTAGACATACACGCAACATGAAAGCTTTTCGACTTACAACGTGTTGTTTAGGAAAAACAAGATAATTTCGCACGATGCGGGATTTCCTTAAAACGTGATTTTCTGAAAAATTTTGACGAAAGAAAATTCTCCTTTTGGTTCTCTTTAGATGCTACATGTTAAGACGTACACGCCACAACAATTCTTTTCGAGATACAACGTGTAGTTTTGGAGATACAAGCTAATTTTGTACTATGCGTTATTTCTTCTCGTAAAGAGTTTCCAATGCGTACGTATATGTCTTTACTCTGCAAAACTGTATTTCCTTATGAAGTGGTATTCTTACATATCCTTTCGAGAGAAAACTGTCCTGTGCCTTCTCTTTTGAGGCTACACACTTAGACATACACGCAACATGAAAGCTTTTCGACTTACAACGTGTTGTTTAGGAAAAACAAGATAATTTCGCACGAAGCGGGATTTCCTTAAAACGTGATTTTCTGAAAAATTTTGACGAACGAAAATTCTCCTTTTGGTTCTCTTTAGATGCTACATGTTAAGACGTACACGCCACAACAATTCTTTTCGAGATACAACGTGTAGTTTTGGAGATACAAGCTAATTTTGTACTATGCGTTATTTCTTCTCGTAAAGAGTTTCCAATGCGTACGTATATGTCTTTACGCTGCAAAACTGTATTTCCTTATGAAGTGGTATTCTTACATATCCTTTCGAGAGAAAACTGTCCTGTGCCTTCTCTTTTGAGGCTACACACTTAGACATACACGCAACATGAAAGCTTTTCGACTTACAACGTGTTGTTTAGGAAAAACAAGATAATTTCGCACGATGCGGGATTTCCTTAAAACGTGATTTTCTGAAAAATTTTGACGAAAGAAAATTCTCCTTTTGGTTCTCTTTAGATGCTACATGTTAAGACGTACACGCCACAACAATTCTTTTCGAGATACAACGTGTAGTTTTGGAGATACAAGCTAATTTTGTACTATGCGTTATTTCTTCTCGTAAAGAGTTTCCAATGCGTACGTATATGTCTTTACTCTGCAAAACTGTATTTCCTTATGAAGTGGTATTCTTACATATCCTTTCGAGAGAAAACTGTCCTGTGCCTTCTCTTTTGAGGCTACACACTTAGACATACACGCAACATGAAAGCTTTTCGACTTACAACGTGTTGTTTAGGAAAAACAAGATAATTTCGCACGATGCGGGATTTCCTTAAAACGTGATTTTCTGAAAAATTTTGACGAAAGAAAATTCTCCTTTTGGTTCTCTTTAGATGCTACATGTTAAGACGTACACGCCACAACAATTCTTTTCGAGATACAACGTGTAGTTTTGGAGATACAAGCTAATTTTGTACTATGCGTTATTTCTTCTCGTAAAGAGTTTCCAATGCGTACGTATATGTCTTTACTCTGCAAAACTGTATTTCCTTATGAAGTGGTATTCTTACATATCCTTTCGAGAGAAAACTGTCCTGTGCCTTCTCTTTTGAGGCTACACACTTAGACATACACGCAACATGAAAGCTTTTCGACTTACAACGTGTTGTTTAGGAAAAACAAGATAATTTCGCACGATGCGGGATTTCCTTAAAACGTGATTTTCTGAAAAATTTTGACGAAAGAAAATTCTCCTTTTGGTTCTCTTTAGATGCTACATGTTAAGACGTACACGCCACAACAATTCTTTTCGAGATACAACGTGTAGTTTTGGAGATACAAGCTAATTTTGTACTATCCGTTATTTCTTCTCGTAAAGAGTTTCCAATGCGTACGTATATGTCTTTACTCTGCAAAACTGTATTTCCTTATGAAGTGGTATTCTTACATAACCTTTCGAGAGAAAACTGTCCTGTGCCTTCTCTTTTGAGGCTACACACTTAGACATACACGCAACATGAAAGCTTTTCGACTTACAACGTGTTGTTTAGGAAAAACAAGATAATTTCGCACGATGCGGGATTTCCTTAAAACGTGATTTTCTGAAAAATTTTGACGAAAGAAAATTCTCCTTTTGGTTCTCTTTAGATGCTACATGTTAAGACGTACACGCCACAACAATTCTTTTCGAGATACAACGTGTAGTTTTGGAGATACAAGCTAATTTTGTACTATGCGTTATTTCTTCTCGTAAGGAGTTTCCAATGCGTACGTATATGTCTTTACTCTGCAAAACTGTATTTCCTTATGAAGTGGTATTCTTACATATCCTTTCGAGAGAAAACTGTCCTGTGCCTTCTCTTTTGAGGCTACACACTTAGACATACACGCAACATGAAAGCTTTTCGACTTACAACGTGTTGTTTAGGAAAAACAAGATAATTTCGCACGAAGCGGGATTTCCTTAAAACGTGATTTTCTGAAAAATTTTGACGAAAGAAAATTCTCCTTTTGGTTCTCTTTAGATGCTACATGTTAAGACGTACACGCCACAACAATTCTTTTCGAGATACAACGTGTAGTTTTGGAGATACAAGCTAATTTTGTACTATGCGTTATTTCTTCTCCTAAAGAGTTTCCAATGCGTACGTATATGTCTTTACGCTGCAAAACTGTATTTCCTTATGAAGTGGTATTCTTACATATCCTTTCGAGAGAAAACTGTCCTGTGCCTTCTCTTTTGAGGCTACACACTTAGACATACACGCAACATGAAAGCTTTTCGACTTACAACGTGTTGTTTAGGAAAAACAAGATAATTTCGCACGATGCGGGATTTCCTTAAAACGTGATTTTCTGAAAAATTTTGACGAAAGAAAATTCTCCTTTTGGTTCTCTTTAGATGCTACATGTTAAGACGTACACGCCACAACAATTCTTTTCGAGATACAACGTGTAGTTTTGGAGATACAAGCTAATTTTGTACTATGCGTTATTTCTTCTCGTAAAGAGTTTCCAATGCGTACGTATATGTCTTTACTCTGCAAAACTGTATTTCCTTATGAAGTGGTATTCTTACATATCCTTTCGAGAGAAAACTGTCCTGTGCCTTCTCTTTTGAGGCTACACACTTAGACATACACGCAACATGAAAGCTTTTCGACTTACAACGTGTTGTTTAGGAAAAACAAGATAATTTCGCACGATGCGGGATTTCCTTAAAACGTGATTTTCTGAAAAATTTTGACGAAAGAAAATTCTCCTTTTGGTTCTCTTTAGATGCTACATGTTAAGACGTACACGCCACAACAATTCTTTTCGAGATACAACGTGTAGTTTTGGAGATACAAGCTAATTTTGTACTATGCGTTATTTCTTCTCGTAAAGAGTTTCCAATGCGTACGTATATGTCTTTACTCTGCAAAACTGTATTTCCTTATGAAGTGGTATTCTTACATATCCTTTCGAGAGAAAACTGTCCTGTGCCTTCTCTTTTGAGGCTACACACTTAGACATACACGCAACATGAAAGCTTTTCGACTTACAACGTGTTGTTTAGGAAAAACAAGATAATTTCGCACGATGCGGGATTTCCTTAAAACGTGATTTTCTGAAAAATTTTGACGAAAGAAAATTCTCCTTTTGGTTCTCTTTAGATGCTACATGTTAAGACGTACACGCCACAACAATTCTTTTCGAGATACAACGTGTAGTTTTGGAGATACAAGCTAATTTTGTACTATGCGTTATTTCTTCTCGTAAAGAGTTTCCAATGCGTACGTATATGTCTTTACTCTGCAAAACTGTATTTCCTTATGAAGTGGTATTCTTACATATCCTTTCGAGAGAAAACTGTCCTGTGCCTTCTCTTTTGAGGCTACACACTTAGACATACACGCAACATGAAAGCTTTTCGACTTACAACGTGTTGTTTAGGAAAAACAAGATAATTTCGCACGATGCGGGATTTCCTTAAAACGTGATTTTCTGAAAAATTTTGACGAAAGAAAATTCTCCTTTTGGTTCTCTTTAGATGCTACATGTTAAGACGTACACGCCACAACAATTCTTTTCGAGATACAACGTGTAGTTTTGGAGATACAAGCTAATTTTGTACTATGCGTTATTTCTTCTCGTAAAGAGTTTCCAATGCGTACGTATATGTCTTTACTCTGCAAAACTGTATTTCCTTATGAAGTGGTATTCTTACATATCCTTTCGAGAGAAAACTGTCCTGTGCCTTCTCTTTTGAGGCTACACACTTAGACATACACGCAACATGAAAGCTTTTCGACTTACAACGTGTTGTTTAGGAAAAACAAGATAATTTCGCACGAAGCGGGATTTCCTTAAAACGTGATTTTCTGAAAAATTTTGACGAACGAAAATTCTCCTTTTGGTTCTCTTTAGATGCTACATGTTAAGACGTACACGCCACAACAATTCTTTTCGAGATACAACGTGTAGTTTTGGAGATACAAGCTAATTTTGTACTATGCGTTATTTCTTCTCGTAAAGAGTTTCCAATGCGTACGTATATGTCTTTACGCTGCAAAACTGTATTTCCTTATGAAGTGGTATTCTTACATATCCTTTCGAGAGAAAACTGTCCTGTGCCTTCTCTTTTGAGGCTACACACTTAGACATACACGCAACATGAAAGCTTTTCGACTTACAACGTGTTGTTTAGGAAAAACAAGATAATTTCGCACGATGCGGGATTTCCTTAAAACGTGATTTTCTGAAAAATTTTGACGAAAGAAAATTCTCCTTTTGGTTCTCTTTAGATGCTACATGTTAAGACGTACACGCCACAACAATTCTTTTCGAGATACAACGTGTAGTTTTGGAGATACAAGCTAATTTTGTACTATGCGTTATTTCTTCTCGTAAAGAGTTTCCAATGCGTACGTATATGTCTTTACTCTGCAAAACTGTATTTCCTTATGAAGTGGTATTCTTACATATCCTTTCGAGAGAAAACTGTCCTGTGCCTTCTCTTTTGAGGCTACACACTTAGACATACACGCAACATGAAAGCTTTTCGACTTACAACGTGTTGTTTAGGAAAAACAAGATAATTTCGCACGATGCGGGATTTCCTTAAAACGTGATTTTCTGAAAAATTTTGACGAAAGAAAATTCTCCTTTTGGTTCTCTTTAGATGCTACATGTTAAGACGTACACGCCACAACAATTCTTTTCGAGATACAACGTGTAGTTTTGGAGATACAAGCTAATTTTGTACTATGCGTTATTTCTTCTCGTAAAGAGTTTCCAATGCGTACGTATATGTCTTTACTCTGCAAAACTGTATTTCCTTATGAAGTGGTATTCTTACATATCCTTTCGAGAGAAAACTGTCCTGTGCCTTCTCTTTTGAGGCTACACACTTAGACATACACGCAACATGAAAGCTTTTCGACTTACAACGTGTTGTTTAGGAAAAACAAGATAATTTCGCACGATGCGGGATTTCCTTAAAACGTGATTTTCTGAAAAATTTTGACGAAAGAAAATTCTCCTTTTGGTTCTCTTTAGATGCTACATGTTAAGACGTACACGCCACAACAATTCTTTTCGAGATACAACGTGTAGTTTTGGAGATACAAGCTAATTTTGTACTATCCGTTATTTCTTCTCGTAAAGAGTTTCCAATGCGTACGTATATGTCTTTACTCTGCAAAACTGTATTTCCTTATGAAGTGGTATTCTTACATATCCTTTCGAGAGAAAACTGTCCTGTGCCTTCTCTTTTGAGGCTACACACTTAGACATACACGCAACATGAAAGCTTTTCGACTTACAACGTGTTGTTTAGGAAAAACAAGATAAATTCGCACGATGCGGGATTTCCTTAAAACGTGATTTTCTGAAAAATTTTGACGAAAGAAAATTCTCCTTTTGGTTCTCTTTAGATGCTACATGTTAAGACGTACACGCCACAACAATTCTTTTCGAGATACAACGTGTAGTTTTGGAGATACAAGCTAATTTTGTACTATGCGTTATTTCTTCTCGTAAGGAGTTTCCAATGCGTACGTATATGTCTTTACTCTGCAAAACTGTATTTCCTTATGAAGTGGTATTCTTACATATCCTTTCGAGAGAAAACTGTCCTGTGCCTTCTCTTTTGAGGCTACACACTTAGACATACACGCAACATGAAAGCTTTTCGACTTACAACGTGTTGTTTAGGAAAAACAAGATAATTTCGCACGAAGCGGGATTTCCTTAAAACGTGATTTTCTGAAAAATTTTGACGAAAGAAAATTCTCCTTTTGGTTCTCTTTAGATGCTACATGTTAAGACGTACACGCCACAACAATTCTTTTCGAGATACAACGTGTAGTTTTGGAGATACAAGCTAATTTTGTACTATGCGTTATTTCTTCTCCTAAAGAGTTTCCAATGCGTACGTATATGTCTTTACGCTGCAAAACTGTATTTCCTTATGAAGTGGTATTCTTACATATCCTTTCGAGAGAAAACTGTCCTGTGCCTTCTCTTTTGAGGCTACACACTTAGACATACACGCAACATGAAAGCTTTTCGACTTACAACGTGTTGTTTAGGAAAAACAAGATAATTTCGCACGATGCGGGATTTCCTTAAAACGTGATTTTCTGAAAAATTTTGACGAAAGAAAATTCTCCTTTTGGTTCTCTTTAGATGCTACATGTTAAGACGTACACGCCACAACAATTCTTTTCGAGATACAACGTGTAGTTTTGGAGATACAAGCTAATTTTGTACTATGCGTTATTTCTTCTCGTAAAGAGTTTCCAATGCGTACGTATATGTCTTTACTCTGCAAAACTGTATTTCCTTATGAAGTGGTATTCTTACATATCCTTTCGAGAGAAAACTGTCCTGTGCCTTCTCTTTTGAGGCTACACACTTAGACATACACGCAACATGAAAGCTTTTCGACTTACAACGTGTTGTTTAGGAAAAACAAGATAATTTCGCACGATGCGGGATTTCCTTAAAACGTGATTTTCTGAAAAATTTTGACGAAAGAAAATTCTCCTTTTGGTTCTCTTTAGATGCTACATGTTAAGATGTACACGCCACAACAATTCTTTTCGGGATACAACGTGTAGTTTTGGAGATACAAGCTAATTTTGTACTATGCGTTATTTCTTCTCGTAAAGAGTTTCCAATGCGTACGTATATGTCTTTACGCTGCAAAACTGTATTTCCTTATGAAGTGGTATTCTTACATATCCTTTCGAGAGAAAACTGTCCTGTGCCTTCTCTTTTGAGGCTACACACTTAGACATACACGCAACATGAAAGCTTTTCGACTTACAACGTGTTGTTTAGGAAAAACAAGATAATTTCGCACGATGCGGGATTTCCTTAAAACGTGATTTTCTGAAAAATTTTGACGAAAGAAAATTCTCCTTTTGGTTCTCTT
Organism: Apodemus sylvaticus; assembly: GCF_947179515.1. Taxonomy (NCBI): domain Eukaryota; kingdom Metazoa; phylum Chordata; class Mammalia; order Rodentia; family Muridae; genus Apodemus; species Apodemus sylvaticus. Next base: position 132,958 of record NW_026263136.1, on the reverse strand, counting down.
TAGATGCTACATGTTAAGACGTACACGCCACAACAATTCTTTTCGAGATACAACGTGTAGTTTTGGAGATACAAGCTAATTTTGTACTATGCGTTATTTCTTCTCGTAAAGAGTTTCCAATGCGTACGTATATGTCTTTACTCTGCAAAACTGTATTTCCTTATGAAGTGGTATTCTTACATATCCTTTCGAGAGAAAACTGTCCTGTGCCTTCTCTTTTGAGGCTGCACACTTAGACATACACGCAACATGAAAGCTTTTCGACTTACAACGTGTTGTTTAGGAAAAACAAGATAATTTCGCACGATGCGGGATTTCCTTAAAACGTGATTTTCTGAAAAATTTTGACGAAAGAAAATTCTCCTTTTGGTTCTCTTTAGATGCTACATGTTAAGACGTACACGCCACAACAATTCTTTTCGAGATACAACGTGTAGTTTTGGAGATACAAGCTAATTTTGTACTATGCGTTATTTCTTCTCGTAAAGAGTTTCCAATGCGTACGTATATGTCTTTACTCTGCAAAACTGTATTTCCTTATGAAGTGGTATTCTTACATATCCTTTCGAGAGAAAACTGTCCTGTGCCTTCTCTTTTGAGGCTACACACTTAGACATACACGCAACATGAAAGCTTTTCGAATTACAACGTGTTGTTTAGGAAAAACAAGATAATTTCGCACGATGCGGGATTTCCTTAAAACGTGATTTTCTGAAAAATATTGACGAAAGAAAATTCTCCTTTTGGTTCTCTTTAGATGCTACATGTTAAGACGTACACGCCACAACAATTCTTTTCGAGATACAACGTGTAGTTTTGGAGATACAAGCTAATTTTGTACTATGCGTTATTTCTTCTCGTAAAGAGTTTCCAATGCGTACGTATATGTCTTTACTCTGCAAAACTGTATTTCCTTATGAAGTGGTATTCTTACATATCCTTTCGAGAGAAAACTGTCCTGTGCCTTCTCTTTTTAGGCTACACACTTAGACATACACGCAACATGAAAGCTTTTCGACTTACAACGTGTTGTTTAGGAAAAACAAGATAATTTCGCACGATGCGGGATTTCCTTAAAACGTGATTTTCTGAAAAATTTTGACGAAAGAAAATTCTCCTTTTGGTTCTCTTTAGATGCTACATGTTAAGACGTACACGCCACAACAATTCTTTTCGAGATACAACGTGTAGTTTTGGAGATACAAGCTAATTTTGTACTATGCGTTATTTCTTCTCGTAAAGAGTTTCCAATGCGTACGTATATGTCTTTACTCTGCAAAACTGTATTTCCTTATGAAGTGGTATTCTTACATATCCTTTCGAGAGAAAACTGTCCTGTGCCATCTCTTTTGAGGCTACACACTTAGACATACACGCAAAATGAAAGCTTTTCGACTTACAACGTGTTGTTTAGGAAAAACAAGATAATTTCGCACGATGCGGGATTTCCTTAAAACGTGATTTTCTGAAAAATTTTGACGAAAGAAAATTCTCCTTTTGGTTCTCTTTAGATGCTACATGTTAAGATGTACACGCCACAACAATTCTTTTCGGGATACAACGTGTAGTTTTGGAGATACAAGCTAATTTTGTACTATGCGTTATTTCTTCTCGTAAAGAGTTTCCAATGCGTACGTATATGTCTTTACGCTGCAAAACTGTATTTCCTTATGAAGTGGTATTCTTACATATCCTTTCGAGAGAAAACTGTCCTGTGCCTTCTCTTTTGAGGCTACACACTTAGACATACACGCAACATGAAAGCTTTTCGACTTACAACGTGTTGTTTAGGAAAAACAAGATAATTTCGCACGATGCGGGATTTCCTTAAAACGTGATTTTCTGAAAAATTTTGACGAAAGAAAATTCTCCTTTTGGTTCTCTTTAGATGCTACATGTTAAGACGTACACGCCACAACAATTCTTTTCGAGATACAACGTGTAGTTTTGGAGATACAAGCTAATTTTGTACTATGCGTTATTTCTTCTCGTAAAGAGTTTCCAATGCGTACGTATATGTCTTTACTCTGCAAAACTGTATTTCCTTATGAAGTGGTATTCTTACATATCCTTTCGAGAGAAAACTGTCCTGTGCCTTCTCTTTTGAGGCTACACACTTAGTCATACACGCAACATGAAAGCTTTTCGACTTACAACGTGTTGTTTAGGAAAAACAAGATAATTTCGCACGATGCGGGATTTCCTTAAAACGTGATTTTCTGAAAAATTTTGACGAAAGAAAATTCTCCTTTTGGTTCTCTTTAGATGCTACATGTTAAGACGTACACGCCACAACAATTCTTTTCGAGATACAACGTGTAGTTTTGGAGATACAAGCTAATTTTGTACTATGCGTTATTTCTTCTCGTAAGGAGTTTCCAATGCGTACGTATATGTCTTTACTCTGCAAAACTGTATTTCCTTGTGAAGTGGTATTCTTACATATCCTTTCGAGAGAAAACTGTCCTGTGCCTTCTCTTTTGAGGCTACACACTTAGACATACACGCAACATGAAAGCTTTTCGACTTACAACGTGTTGTTTAGGAAAAACAAGATAATTTCGCACGATGCGGGATTTCCTTAAAACGTGATTTTCTGAAAAATTTTGACGAAAGAAAATTCTCCTTTTGGTTCTCTTTAGATGCTACATGTTAAGACGTACACGCCACAACAATTCTTTTCGAGATACAACGTGTAGTTTTGGAGATACAAGCTAATTTTGTACTATGCGTTATTTCTTCTCGTAAAGAGTTTCCAATGCGTACGTATATGTCTTTACTCTGCAAAACTGTATTTCCTTATGAAGTGGTATTCTTACATATCCTTTCGAGAGAAAACTGTCCTGTGCCTTCTCTTTTGAGGCTACACACTTAGACATACACGCAACATGAAAGCTTTTCGACTTACAACGTGTTGTTTAGGAAAAACAAGATAATTTCGCACGATGCGGGATTTCCTTAAAACGTGATTTTCTGAAAAATTTTGACGAAAGAAAATTCTCCTTTTGGTTCTCTTTAGATGCTACATGTTAAGACGTACACGCCACAACAATTCTTTTCGAGATACAACGTGTAGTTTTGGAGATACAAGCTAATTTTGTACTATGCGTTATTTCTTCTCCTAAAGAGTTTCCAATGCGTATGTATATGTCTTTACTCTGCAAAACTGTATTTCCTTATGAAGTGGTATTCTTACATATCCTTTCGAGAGAAAACTGTCCTGTGCCTTCTCTTTTGAGGCTGCACACTTAGACATACACGCAACATGAAAGCTTTTCGACTTACAACGTGTTGTTTAGGAAAAACAAGATAATTTCGCACGATGCGGGATTTCCTTAAAACGTGATTTTCTGAAAAATTTTGACGAAAGAAAATTCTCCTTTTGGTTCTCTTTAGATGCTACATGTTAAGACGTACACGCCACAACAATTCTTTTCGAGATACAACGTGTAGTTTTGGAGATACAAGCTAATTTTGTACTATGCGTTATTTCTTCTCGTAAAGAGTTTCCAATGCGTACGTATATGTCTTTACTCTGCAAAACTGTATTTCCTTATGAAGTGGTATTCTTACATATCCTTTCGAGAGAAAACTGTCCTGTGCCTTCTCTTTTGAGGCTACACACTTAGACATACACGCAACATGAAAGCTTTTCGAATTACAACGTGTTGTTTAGGAAAAACAAGATAATTTCGCACGATGCGGGATTTCCTTAAAACGTGATTTTCTGAAAAATATTGACGAAAGAAAATTCTCCTTTTGGTTCTCTTTAGATGCTACATGTTAAGACGTACACGCCACAACAATTCTTTTCGAGATACAACGTGTAGTTTTGGAGATACAAGCTAATTTTGTACTATGCGTTATTTCTTCTCGTAAAGAGTTTCCAATGCGTACGTATATGTCTTTACTCTGCAAAACTGTATTTCCTTATGAAGTGGTATTCTTACATATCCTTTCGAGAGAAAACTGTCCTGTGCCTTCTCTTTTTAGGCTACACACTTAGACATACACGCAACATGAAAGCTTTTCGACTTACAACGTGTTGTTTAGGAAAAACAAGATAATTTCGCACGATGCGGGATTTCCTTAAAACGTGATTTTCTGAAAAATTTTGACGAAAGAAAATTCTCCTTTTGGTTCTCTTTAGATGCTACATGTTAAGACGTACACGCCACAACAATTCTTTTCGAGATACAACGTGTAGTTTTGGAGATACAAGCTAATTTTGTACTATGCGTTATTTCTTCTCGTAAAGAGTTTCCAATGCGTACGTATATGTCTTTACTCTGCAAAACTGTATTTCCTTATGAAGTGGTATTCTTACATATCCTTTCGAGAGAAAACTGTCCTGTGCCATCTCTTTTGAGGCTACACACTTAGACATACACGCAAAATGAAAGCTTTTCGACTTACAACGTGTTGTTTAGGAAAAACAAGATAATTTCGCACGATGCGGGATTTCCTTAAAACGTGATTTTCTGAAAAATTTTGACGAAAGAAAATTCTCCTTTTGGTTCTCTTTAGATGCTACATGTTAAGATGTACACGCCACAACAATTCTTTTCGGGATACAACGTGTAGTTTTGGAGATACAAGCTAATTTTGTACTATGCGTTATTTCTTCTCGTAAAGAGTTTCCAATGCGTACGTATATGTCTTTACGCTGCAAAACTGTATTTCCTTATGAAGTGGTATTCTTACATATCCTTTCGAGAGAAAACTGTCCTGTGCCTTCTCTTTTGAGGCTACACACTTAGACATACACGCAACATGAAAGCTTTTCGACTTACAACGTGTTGTTTAGGAAAAACAAGATAATTTCGCACGATGCGGGATTTCCTTAAAACGTGATTTTCTGAAAAATTTTGACGAAAGAAAATTCTCCTTTTGGTTCTCTTTAGATGCTACATGTTAAGACGTACACGCCACAACAATTCTTTTCGAGATACAACGTGTAGTTTTGGAGATACAAGCTAATTTTGTACTATGCGTTATTTCTTCTCGTAAAGAGTTTCCAATGCGTACGTATATGTCTTTACTCTGCAAAACTGTATTTCCTTATGAAGTGGTATTCTTACATATCCTTTCGAGAGAAAACTGTCCTGTGCCTTCTCTTTTGAGGCTACACACTTAGTCATACACGCAACATGAAAGCTTTTCGACTTACAACGTGTTGTTTAGGAAAAACAAGATAATTTCGCACGATGCGGGATTTCCTTAAAACGTGATTTTCTGAAAAATTTTGACGAAAGAAAATTCTCCTTTTGGTTCTCTTTAGATGCTACATGTTAAGACGTACACGCCACAACAATTCTTTTCGAGATACAACGTGTAGTTTTGGAGATACAAGCTAATTTTGTACTATGCGTTATTTCTTCTCGTAAGGAGTTTCCAATGCGTACGTATATGTCTTTACTCTGCAAAACTGTATTTCCTTATGAAGTGGTATTCTTACATATCCTTTCGAGAGAAAACTGTCCTGTGCCATCTCTTTTGAGGCTACACACTTAGACATACACGCAAAATGAAAGCTTTTCGACTTACAACGTGTTGTTTAGGAAAAACAAGATAATTTCGCACGATGCGGGATTTCCTTAAAACGTGATTTTCTGAAAAATTTTGACGAAAGAAAATTCTCCTTTTGGTTCTCTTTAGATGCTACATGTTAAGATGTACACGCCACAACAATTCTTTTCGGGATACAACGTGTAGTTTTGGAGATACAAGCTAATTTTGTACTATGCGTTATTTCTTCTCGTAAAGAGTTTCCAATGCGTACGTATATGTCTTTACGCTGCAAAACTGTATTTCCTTATGAAGTGGTATTCTTACATATCCTTTCGAGAGAAAACTGTCCTGTGCCTTCTCTTTTGAGGCTACACACTTAGACATACACGCAACATGAAAGCTTTTCGACTTACAACGTGTTGTTTAGGAAAAACAAGATAATTTCGCACGATGCGGGATTTCCTTAAAACGTGATTTTCTGAAAAATTTTGACGAAAGAAAATTCTCCTTTTGGTTCTCTTTAGATGCTACATGTTAAGACGTACACGCCACAACAATTCTTTTCGAGATACAACGTGTAGTTTTGGAGATACAAGCTAATTTTGTACTATGCGTTATTTCTTCTCGTAAAGAGTTTCCAATGCGTACGTATATGTCTTTACTCTGCAAAACTGTATTTCCTTATGAAGTGGTATTCTTACATATCCTTTCGAGAGAAAACTGTCCTGTGCCTTCTCTTTTGAGGCTACACACTTAGTCATACACGCAACATGAAAGCTTTTCGACTTACAACGTGTTGTTTAGGAAAAACAAGATAATTTCGCACGATGCGGGATTTCCTTAAAACGTGATTTTCTGAAAAATTTTGACGAAAGAAAATTCTCCTTTTGGTTCTCTTTAGATGCTACATGTTAAGACGTACACGCCACAACAATTCTTTTCGAGATACAACGTGTAGTTTTGGAGATACAAGCTAATTTTGTACTATGCGTTATTTCTTCTCGTAAGGAGTTTCCAATGCGTACGTATATGTCTTTACTCTGCAAAACTGTATTTCCTTGTGAAGTGGTATTCTTACATATCCTTTCGAGAGAAAACTGTCCTGTGCCTTCTCTTTTGAGGCTACACACTTAGACATACACGCAACATGAAAGCTTTTCGACTTACAACGTGTTGTTTAGGAAAAACAAGATAATTTCGCACGATGCGGGATTTCCTTAAAACGTGATTTTCTGAAAAATTTTGACGAAAGAAAATTCTCCTTTTGGTTCTCTTTAGATGCTACATGTTAAGACGTACACGCCACAACAATTCTTTTCGAGATACAACGTGTAGTTTTGGAGATACAAGCTAATTTTGTACTATGCGTTATTTCTTCTCGTAAAGAGTTTCCAATGCGTACGTATATGTCTTTACTCTGCAAAACTGTATTTCCTTATGAAGTGGTATTCTTACATATCCTTTCGAGAGAAAACTGTCCTGTGCCTTCTCTTTTGAGGCTACACACTTAGACATACACGCAACATGAAAGCTTTTCGACTTACAACGTGTTGTTTAGGAAAAACAAGATAATTTCGCACGATGCGGGATTTCCTTAAAACGTGATTTTCTGAAAAATTTTGACGAAAGAAAATTCTCCTTTTGGTTCTCTTTAGATGCTACATGTTAAGACGTACACGCCACAACAATTCTTTTCGAGATACAACGTGTAGTTTTGGAGATACAAGCTAATTTTGTACTATGCGTTATTTCTTCTCCTAAAGAGTTTCCAATGCGTATGTATATGTCTTTACTCTGCAAAACTGTATTTCCTTATGAAGTGGTATTCTTACATATCCTTTCGAGAGAAAACTGTCCTGTGCTTTCTCTTTTGAGGCTACACACTTAGATATACACGCAACATGAAAGCTTTTCGACTTACAACGTGTTGTTTAGGAAAAACAAGATAATTTCGCACGATGCGGGATTTCCTTAAAACGTGATTTTCTGAAAAATTTTGACGAAAGAAAATTCTCCTTTTGGTTCTCTTTAGATGCTACATGTTAAGACGTACACGCCACAACAATTCTTTTCGAGATACAACGTGTAGTTTTGGAGATACAAGCTAATTTTGTACTATGCGTTATTTCTTCTCCTAAAGAGTTTCCAATGCGTACGTATATGTCTTTACGCTGCAAAACTGTATTTCCTTATGAAGTGGTATTCTTACATATCCTTTCGAGAGAAAACTGTCCTGTGCCTTCTCTTTTGAGGCTACACACTTAGACATACACGCAACATGAAAGCTTTTCGACTTACAACGTGTTGTTTAGGAAAAACAAGATAATTTCGCACGATGCGGGATTTCCTTAAAACGTGATTTTCTGAAAAATTTTGACGAAAGAAAATTCTCCTTTTGGTTCTCTTTAGATGCTACATGTTAAGACGTACACGCCACAACAATTCTTTTCGAGATACAACGTGTAGTTTTGGAGATACAAGCTAATTTTGTACTATGCGTTATTTCTTCTCGTAAAGAGTTTCCAATGCGTACGTATATGTCTTTACTCTGCAAAACTGTATTTCCTTATGAAGTGGTATTCTTACATATCCTTTCGAGAGAAAACTGTCCTGTGCCTTCTCTTTTGAGGCTACACACTTAGACATACACGCAACATGAAAGCTTTTCGACTTACAACGTGTTGTTTAGGAAAAACAAGATAATTTCGCACGATGCGGGATTTCCTTAAAACGTGATTTTCTGAAAAATTTTGACGAAAGAAAATTCTCCTTTTGGTTCTCTTTAGATGCTACATGTTAAGATGTACACGCCACAACAATTCTTTTCGGGATACAACGTGTAGTTTTGGAGATACAAGCTAATTTTGTACTATGCGTTATTTCTTCTCGTAAAGAGTTTCCAATGCGTACGTATATGTCTTTACGCTGCAAAACTGTATTTCCTTATGAAGTGGTATTCTTACATATCCTTTCGAGAGAAAACTGTCCTGTGCCTTCTCTTTTGAGGCTACACACTTAGACATACACGCAACATGAAAGCTTTTCGACTTACAACGTGTTGTTTAGGAAAAACAAGATAATTTCGCACGATGCGGGATTTCCTTAAAACGTGATTTTCTGAAAAATTTTGACGAAAGAAAATTCTCCTTTTGGTTCTCTTTAGATGCTACATGTTAAGACGTACACGCCACAACAATTATTTTCGAGATACAACGTGTAGTTTTGGAGATACAAGCTAATTTTGTACTATGCGTTATTTCTTCTCGTAAAGAGTTTCCAATGCGTACGTATATGTCTTTACTCTGCAAAACTGTATTTCCTTATGAAGTGGTATTCTTACATATCCTTTCGAGAGAAAACTGTCCTGTGCCTTCTCTTTTGAGGCTGCACACTTAGACATACACGCAACATGAAAGCTTTTCGACTTACAACGTGTTGTTTAGGAAAAACAAGATAATTTCGCACGATGCGGGATTTCCTTAAAACGTGATTTTCTGAAAAATTTTGACGAAAGAAAATTCTCCTTTTGGTTCTCTTTAGATGCTACATGTTAAGACGTACACGCCACAACAATTCTTTTCGAGATACAACGTGTAGTTTTGGAGATACAAGCTAATTTTGTACTATGCGTTATTTCTTCTCGTAAAGAGTTTCGAATGCGTACGTATATGTCTTTACTCTGCAAAACTGTATTTCCTTATGAAGTGGTATTCTTACATATCCTTTCGAGAGAAAACTGTCCTGTGCCTTCTCTTTTGAGGCTACACACTTAGACATACACGCAACATGAAAGCTTTTCGACTTACAACGTGTTGTTTAGGAAAAACAAGATAATTTCGCACGATGCGGGATTTCCTTAAAACGTGATTTTCTGAAAAATTTTGACGAAAGAAAATTCTCCTTTTGGTTCTCTTTAGATGCTACATGTTAAGATGTACACGCCACAACAATTCTTTTCGGGATACAACGTGTAGTTTTGGAGATACAAGCTAATTTTGTACTATGCGTTATTTCTTCTCGTAAAGAGTTTCCAATGCGTACGTATATGTCTTTACGCTGCAAAACTGTATTTCCTTATGAAGTGGTATTCTTACATATCCTTTCGAGAGAAAACTGTCCTGTGCCTTCTCTTTTGAGGCTACACACTTAGACATACACGCAACATGAAAGCTTTTCGACTTACAACGTGTTGTTTAGGAAAAACAAGATAATTTCGCACGATGCGGGATTTCCTTAAAACGTGATTTTCTGAAAAATTTTGACGAAAGAAAATTCTCCTTTTGGTTCTCTTTAGATGCTACATGTTAAGACGTACACGCCACAACAATTATTTTCGAGATACAACGTGTAGTTTTGGAGATACAAGCTAATTTTGTACTATGCGTTATTTCTTCTCGTAAAGAGTTTCCAATGCGTACGTATATGTCTTTACTCTGCAAAACTGTATTTCCTTATGAAGTGGTATTCTTACATATCCTTTCGAGAGAAAACTGTCCTGTGCCTTCTCTTTTGAGGCTGCACACTTAGACATACACGCAACATGAAAGCTTTTCGACTTACAACGTGTTGTTTAGGAAAAACAAGATAATTTCGCACGATGCGGGATTTCCTTAAAACGTGATTTTCTGAAAAATTTTGACGAAAGAAAATTCTCCTTTTGGTTCTCTTTAGATGCTACATGTTAAGACGTACACGCCACAACAATTCTTTTCGAGATACAACGTGTAGTTTTGGAGATACAAGCTAATTTTGTACTATGCGTTATTTCTTCTCGTAAAGAGTTTCCAATGCGTACGTATATGTCTTTACTCTGCAAAACTGTATTTCCTTATGAAGTGGTATTCTTACATATCCTTTCGAGAGAAAACTGTCCTGTGCCTTCTCTTTTGAGGCTACACACTTAGACATACACGCAACATGAAAGCTTTTCGAATTACAACGTGTTGTTTAGGAAAAACAAGATAATTTCGCACGATGCGGGATTTCCTTAAAACGTGATTTTCTGAAAAATATTGACGAAAGAAAATTCTCCTTTTGGTTCTCTTTAGATGCTACATGTTAAGACGTACACGCCACAACAATTCTTTTCGAGATACAACGTGTAGTTTTGGAGATACAAGCTAATTTTGTACTATGCGTTATTTCTTCTCGTAAAGAGTTTCCAATGCGTACGTATATGTCTTTACTCTGCAAAACTGTATTTCCTTATGAAGTGGTATTCTTACATATCCTTTCGAGAGAAAACTGTCCTGTGCCTTCTCTTTTTAGGCTACACACTTAGACATACACGCAACATGAAAGCTTTTCGACTTACAACGTGTTGTTTAGGAAAAACAAGATAATTTCGCACGATGCGGGATTTCCTTAAAACGTGATTTTCTGAAAAATTTTGACGAAAGAAAATTCTCCTTTTGGTTCTCTTTAGATGCTACATGTTAAGACGTACACGCCACAACAATTCTTTTCGAGATACAACGTGTAGTTTTGGAGATACAAGCTAATTTTGTACTATGCGTTATTTCTTCTCGTAAAGAGTTTCCAATGCGTACGTATATGTCTTTACTCTGCAAAACTGTATTTCCTTATGAAGTGGTATTCTTACATATCCTTTCGAGAGAAAACTGTCCTGTGCCATCTCTTTTGAGGCTACACACTTAGACATACACGCAAAATGAAAGCTTTTCGACTTACAACGTGTTGTTTAGGAAAAACAAGATAATTTCGCACGATGCGGGATTTCCTTAAAACGTGATTTTCTGAAAAATTTTGACGAAAGAAAATTCTCCTTTTGGTTCTCTTTAGATGCTACATGTTAAGACGTACACGCCACAACAATTCTTTTCGAGATACAACGTGTAGTTTTGGAGATACAAGCTAATTTTGTACTATGCGTTATTTCTTCTCGTAAAGTTTCCAATGCGTACGTATATGTCTTTACTCTGCAAAACTGTATTTCCTTATGAAGTGGTATTCTTACATATCCTTTCGAGAGAAAACTGTCCTGTGCTTTCTCTTTTGAGGCTACACACTTAGATATACACGCAACATGAAAGCTTTTCGACTTACAACGTGTTGTTTAGGAAAAACAAGATAATTTCGCACGATGCGGGATTTCCTTAAAACGTGATTTTCTGAAAAATTTTGACGAAAGAAAATTCTCCTTTCGGTTCTCTTTAGATGCTACATGTTAAGACGTACACGCCACAACAATTCTTTTCGAGATACAACGTGTAGTTTTGGAGATACAAGCTAATTTTGTACTATGCGTTATTTCTTCTCGTAAAGAGTTTCCAATGCGTACGTATATGTCTTTACTCTGCAAAACTGTATTTCCTTATGAAGTGGTATTCTTACATATCCTTTCGAGAGAAAACTGTCCTGTGCCTTCTCTTTTGAGGCTACACACTTAGACATACACGCAACATGAAAGCTTTTCGACTTACAACGTGTTGTTTAGGAAAAACAAGATAATTTCGCACGATGCGGGATTTCCTTAAAACGTGATTTTCTGAAAAATTTTGACGAAAGAAAATTCTCCTTTTGGTTCTCTTTAGATGCTACATGTTAAGACGTACACGCCACAACAATTCTTTTCGAGATACAACGTGTAGTTTTGGAGATACAAGCTAATTTTGTACTATGCGTTATTTCTTCTCGTAAAGAGTTTCCAATGCGTACGTATATGTCTTTACTCTGCAAAACTGTATTTCCTTATGAAGTGGTATTCTTACATATCCTTTCGAGAGAAAACTGTCCTGTGCCTTCTCTTTTGAGGCTACACACTTAGACATACACGCAACATGAAAGCTTTTCGACTTACAACGTGTTGTTTAGGAAAAACAAGATAATTTCGCACGATGCGGGATTTCCTTAAAACGTGATTTTCTGAAAAATTTTGACGAAAGAAAATTCTCCTTTCGGTTCTCTTTAGATGCTACATGTTAAGACGTACACGCCACAACAATTCTTTTCGAGATACAACGTGTAGTTTTGGAGATACAAGCTAATTTTGTACTATGCGTTATTTCTTCTCGTAAAGAGTTTCCAAAGCGTACGTATATGTCTTTACTCTGCAAAACTGTATTTCCTTATGAAGTGGTATTCTTACATATCCTTTCGAGAGAAAACTGTCCTGTGCCTTCTCTTTTGAGGCTACACACTTAGACATACACGCAACATGAAAGCTTTTCGACTTACAACGTGTTGTTTAGGAAAAACAAGATAATTTCGCACGATGCGGGATTTCCTTAAAACGTGATTTTCTGAAAAATTTTGACGAAAGAAAATTCTCCTTTTGGTTCTCTTTAGATGCTACATGTTAAGACGTACACGCCACAACAATTCTTTTCGAGATACAACGTGTAGTTTTGGAGATACAAGCTAATTTTGTACTATGCGTTATTTCTTCTCGTAAAGAGTTTCCAATGCGTACGTATATATGTCTTTACTCTGCAAAACTGTATTTCCTTATGAAGTGGTATTCTTACATATCCTTTCGAGAGAAAACTGTCCTGTGCCTTCTCTTTTGAGGCTACACACTTAGACATACACGCAACATGAAAGCTTTTCGAATTACAACGTGTTGTTTAGGAAAAACAAGATAATTTCGCACGATACGGGATTTTCTTAAAACGTGATTTTCTGAAAAAATTTGACGAAAGAAAATTCTCCTTTTGGTTCTCTTTAGATGCTACATGTTAAGACGTACACGCCACAACAATTCTTTTCGAGATACAACGTGTAGTTTTGGAGATACAAGCTAATTTTGTACTATGCGTTATTTCTTCTCGTAAAGAGTTTCCAATGCGTACGTATATGTCTTTACTCTGCAAAACTGTATTTCCTTATGAAGTGGTATTCTTACATATCCTTTCGAGAGAAAACTGTCCTGTGCCTTCTCTTTTGAGGCTACACACTTAGACATACACGCAACATGAAAGCTTTTCGACTTACAACGTGTTGTTTAGGAAAAACAAGATAATTTCGCACGATGCGGGATTTCCTTAAAACGTGATTTTCTGAAAAATTTTGACGAAAGAAAATTCTCCTTTTGGTTCTCTTTAGATGCTACATGTTAAGACGTACACGCCACAACAATTCTTTTCGAGATACAACGTGTAGTTTTGGAGATACAAGCTAATTTTGTACTATGCGTTATTTCTTCTCGTAAAGTTTCCAATGCGTACGTATATGTCTTTACTCTGCAAAACTGTATTTCCTTATGAAGTGGTATTCTTACATATCCTTTCGAGAGAAAACTGTCCTGTGCTTTCTCTTTTGAGGCTACACACTTAGATATACACGCAACATGAAAGCTTTTCGACTTACAACGTGTTGTTTAGGAAAAACAAGATAATTTCGCACGATGCGGGATTTCCTTAAAACGTGATTTTCTGAAAAATTTTGACGAAAGAAAATTCTCCTTTCGGTTCTCTTTAGATGCTACATGTTAAGACGTACACGCCACAACAATTCTTTTCGAGATACAACGTGTAGTTTTGGAGATACAAGCTAATTTTGTACTATGCGTTATTTCTTCTCGTAAAGAGTTTCCAATGCGTACGTATATGTCTTTACTCTGCAAAACTGTATTTCCTTATGAAGTGGTATTCTTACATATCCTTTCGAGAGAAAACTGTCCTGTGCCTTCTCTTTTGAGGCTACACACTTAGACATACACGCAACATGAAAGCTTTTCGACTTACAACGTGTTGTTTAGGAAAAACAAGATAATTTCGCACGATGCGGGATTTCCTTAAAACGTGATTTTCTGAAAAATTTTGACGAAAGAAAATTCTCCTTTTGGTTCTCTTTAGATGCTACATGTTAAGACGTACACGCCACAACAATTCTTTTCGAGATACAACGTGTAGTTTTGGAGATACAAGCTAATTTTGTACTATGCGTTATTTCTTCTCGTAAAGAGTTTCCAATGCGTACGTATATGTCTTTACTCTGCAAAACTGTATTTCCTTATGAAGTGGTATTCTTACATATCCTTTCGAGAGAAAACTGTCCTGTGCCTTCTCTTTTGAGGCTACACACTTAGACATACACGCAACATGAAAGCTTTTCGACTTACAACGTGTTGTTTAGGAAAAACAAGATAATTTCGCACGATGCGGGATTTCCTTAAAACGTGATTTTCTGAAAAATTTTGACGAAAGAAAATTCTCCTTTCGGTTCTCTTTAGATGCTACATGTTAAGACGTACACGCCACAACAATTCTTTTCGAGATACAACGTGTAGTTTTGGAGATACAAGCTAATTTTGTACTATGCGTTATTTCTTCTCGTAAAGAGTTTCCAAAGCGTACGTATATGTCTTTACTCTGCAAAACTGTATTTCCTTATGAAGTGGTATTCTTACATATCCTTTCGAGAGAAAACTGTCCTGTGCCTTCTCTTTTGAGGCTACACACTTAGACATACACGCAACATGAAAGCTTTTCGACTTACAACGTGTTGTTTAGGAAAAACAAGATAATTTCGCACGATGCGGGATTTCCTTAAAACGTGATTTTCTGAAAAATTTTGACGAAAGAAAATTCTCCTTTTGGTTCTCTTTAGATGCTACATGTTAAGACGTACACGCCACAACAATTCTTTTCGAGATACAACGTGTAGTTTTGGAGATACAAGCTAATTTTGTACTATGCGTTATTTCTTCTCGTAAAGAGTTTCCAATGCGTACGTATATATGTCTTTACTCTGCAAAACTGTATTTCCTTATGAAGTGGTATTCTTACATATCCTTTCGAGAGAAAACTGTCCTGTGCCTTCTCTTTTGAGGCTACACACTTAGACATACACGCAACATGAAAGCTTTTCGAATTACAACGTGTTGTTTAGGAAAAACAAGATAATTTCGCACGATACGGGATTTTCTTAAAACGTGATTTTCTGAAAAATTTTGACGAAAGAAAATTCTCCTTTTGGTTCTCTTTAGATGCTACATGTTAAGACGTACACGCCACAACAATTCTTTTCGAGATACAACGTGTAGTTTTGGAGATACAAGCTAATTTTGTACTATGCGTTATTTCTTCTCGTAAAGAGTTTCCAATGCGTACGTATATGTCTTTACTCTGCAAAACTGTATTTCCTTATGAAGTGGTATTCTTACATATCCTTTCGAGAGAAAACTGTCCTGTGCCTTCTCTTTTGAGGCTACACACTTAGACATACACGCAACATGAAAGCTTTTCGACTTACAACGTGTTGTTTAGGAAAAACAAGATAATTTCGCACGATGCGGGATTTCCTTAAAACGTGATTTTCTGAAAAATTTTGACGAAAGAAAATTCTCCTTTTGGTTCTCTTTAGATGCTACATGTTAAGACGTACACGCCACAACAATTCTTTTCGAGATACAACGTGTAGTTTTGGAGATACAAGCAAATTTTGTACTATGCGTTATTTCTTCTCGTAAAGAGTTTCCAATGCGTACGTATATGTCTTTACTCTGCAAAACTGTATTTCCTTATGAAGTGGTATTCTTACATATCCTTTCGAGAGAAAACTGTCCTGTGCTTTCTCTTTTGAGGCTACACACTTAGATATACACGCAACATGAAAGCTTTTCGACTTACAACGTGTTGTTTAGGAAAAACAAGATAATTTCGCACGATGCGGGATTTCCTTAAAACGTGATTTTCTGAAAAATTTTGACGAAAGAAAATTCTCCTTTTGGTTCTCTTTAGATGCTACATGTTAAGACGTACACGCCACAACAATTCTTTTCGAGATACAACGTGTAGTTTTGGAGATACAAGCTAATTTTGTACTATGCGTTATTTCTTCTCGTAAAGAGTTTCCAATGCGTACGTATATATGTCTTTACTCTGCAAAACTGTATTTCCTTATGAAGTGGTATTCTTACATATCCTTTCGAGAGAAAACTGTCCTGTGCCTTCTCTTTTGAGGCTACACACTTAGACATACACGCAACATGAAAGCTTTTCGAATTACAACGTGTTGTTTAGGAAAAACAAGATAATTTCGCACGATACGGGATTTTCTTAAAACGTGATTTTCTGAAAAATTTTGACGAAAGAAAATTCTCCTTTTGGTTCTCTTTAGATGCTACATGTTAAGACGTACACGCCACAACAATTCTTTTCGAGATACAACGTGTAGTTTTGGAGATACAAGCTAATTTTGTACTATGCGTTATTTCTTCTCGTAAAGAGTTTCCAATGCGTACGTATATGTCTTTACTCTGCAAAACTGTATTTCCTTATGAAGTGGTATTCTTACATATCCTTTCGAGAGAAAACTGTCCTGTGCCTTCTCTTTTGAGGCTACACACTTAGACATACACGCAACATGAAAGCTTTTCGACTTACAACGTGTTGTTTAGGAAAAACAAGATAATTTCGCACGATGCGGGATTTCCTTAAAACCGTGATTTTCTGAAAAATTTTGACGAAAGAAAATTCTCCTTTTGGTTCTCCTTAGATGCTACATGTTAAGACGTACACGCCACAACAATTCTTTTCGAGATACAACGTGTAGTTTTGGAGATACAAGCTAATTTTGTACGATGCGTTATTTCTTCTCGTAAAGAGTTTCCAATGCGTACGTATATGTCTTTACTCTGCAAAACTGTATTTCCTTATGAAGTGGTATTCTTACATATCCTTTCGAGAGAAAACTCTCCTGTGCCTTCTCTTTTGAGGCTACACACTTAGACATACACGCAACATGAAAGCTTTTCGACTTACAACATGTTGTTTAGGAAAAACAAGATAATTTCGCACGATGCGGGATTTCCTTAAAACGTGATTTTCTGAAAAATTTTGACGAAAGAAAATTCTCCTTTTGGTTCTCCTTAGATGCTACATGTTAAGACGTACACGCCACAACAATTCTTTTCGAGATACAACGTGTAGTTTTGGAGATACAAGCTAATTTTGTACGATGCGTTATTTCTTCTCGTAAAGAGTTTCCAATGCGTACGTATATGTCTTTACTCTGCAAAACTGTATTTCCTTATGAAGTGGTATTCTTACATATCCTTTCGAGAGAAAACTGTCCTGTGCCTTCTCTTTTGAGGCTACACACTTAGACATACACGCAACATGAAAGCTTTTCGACTGACAACGTTGTGTTTAGGAAAAACAAGATAATTTCGCACGATGCGGGATTTCCTTAAAACGTGATTTTCTGAAAAATTTTGACGAAAGAAAATTCTCCTTTTGGTTCTCTTTAGATGCTACATGTTAAGACGTACACGCCACAACAATTCTTTTCGAGATACAACGTGCAGTTTTGGAGATACAAGCTAATTTTGTACTATGCGTTATTTCTTCTCGTAAAGAGTTTCCAATGCGTACGTATATGTCTTTACTCTGCAAAACTGTATTTCCTTATGAAGTGGTATTCTTACATATCCTTTCGAGAGAAAACTGTCCTGTGCCTTCTCTTTTGAGGCTACACACTTAGACATACACGCAACATGAAAGCTTTTCGACTTACAACGTGTTGTTTAGGAAAAACAAGATAATTTCGCACGATGCGGGATTTCCTTAAAACGTGATTTTCTGAAAAATTTTGACGAAAGAAAATTCTTCTTTTGGTTCTCTTTAGATGCTACATGTTAAGACGTACACGCCACAACAATTCTTTTCGAGATACAACGTGTAGTTTTGGAGATACAAGCTAATTTTGTACGATGCGTTATTTCTTCTCATAAAGAGTTTCCAATGCGTACGTATATGTCTTTACTCTGCAAAACTGTATTTCCTTATGAAGTGGTATTCTTACATATCCTTTCGAGAGAAAACTGTCCTGTGCCTTCTCTTTTGAGGCTACACACTTAGACATACACGCAACATGAAAGCTTTTCGACTTACAACGTGTTGTTTAGGAAAAACAAGATAATTTCTCACGATGCGGGATTTCCTTAAAACGTGATTTTCTGAAAAATTTTGACGAAAGAAAATTCTCCTTTTGGTTCTCTTTAGATGCTACATGTTAAGACGTACACGCCACAACAATTCTTTTCGAGATACAACGTGTAGTTTTGGAGATACAAGCTAATTTTGTACTATGTGTTATTTCTTCTCGTAAAGAGTTTCCAATGCGTACGTATATGTCTTTACTCTGCAAAACTGTATTTCCTTATGAAGTGGTATTCTTACATATCCTTTCGAGAGAAAACTGTCCTGTGCCTTCTCTTTTGAGGCTACACACTTAGACATACACGCAACATGAAAGCTTTTCGACTTACAACATGTTGTTTAGGAAAAACAAGATAATTTCGCACGATGCGGGATTTCCTTAAAACGTGATTTTCTGAAAAATTTTGACGAAAGAAAATTCTCCTTTTGGTTCTCCTTAGATGCTACATGTTAAGACGTACACGCCACAACAATTCTTTTCGAGATACAACGTGTAGTTTTGGAGATACAAGCTAATTTTGTACGATGCGTTATTTCTTCTCGTAAAGAGTTTCCAATGCGTATGTATATGTCTTTACTCTGCAAAACTGTATTTCCTTATGAAGTGGTATTCTTACATATCCTTTCGAGAGAAAACTGTCCTGTGCCTTCTCTTTTGAGGCTACACAATTAGACATACACGCAACATGAAAGCTTTTCGACTTACAACGTGTTGTTTAGGAAAAACAAGATAATTTCGCACGATGCGGGATTTCCTTAAAACGTGATTTTCTGAAAAATTTTGACGAAAGAAAATTCTCCTTTTGGTTCTCTTTAGATGCTACATGTTAAGACGTACACGCCACAACAATTCTTTTCGAGATACAACGTGTAGTTATGGAGATACAAGCTAATTTTGTACGATGCGTTATTTCTTCTCGTAAAGAGTTTCCAATGCGTACGTATATGTCTTTACTCTGCAAAACTGTATTTCCTTATGAAGTGGTATACTTACATATCCTTTCGAGAGAAAACTGTCCTGTGCCTTCTCTTTTGAGGCTACACACTTAGACATACACGCAACATGAAAGCTTTTCGACTTACAACGTGTTGTTTAGGAAAAACAAGATAATTTCGCACGATGCGGGATTTCCTTAAAACGTGATTTTCTGAAAAATTTTGACGAAAGAAAATTCTCCTTTTGGTTCTCATTAGATGCTACATGTTAAGACGTACACGCCACAACAATTCTTTTCGAGATACAACGTGTAGTTTTGGAGATACAAGCTAATTTTGTACTATGCGTTATTTCTTCTCGTAAAGAGTTTCCAATGCGTACGTATATGTCTTTACTCTGCAAAACTGTATTTCCTTATGAAGTGGTATTCTTACATATCCTTTCGAGAGAAAACTGTCCTGTGCCTTCTCTTTTGAGGCTACACACTTAGACATACACGCAACATGAAAGCTTTTCGACTTACAACGTGTTGTTTAGGAAAAACAAGATAATTTCGCACGATGCGGGATTTCCTTAAAACGTGATTTTCTGAAAAATTTTGACGAAAGAAAATTCTCCTTTTGGTTCTCTTTAGATGCTACATGTTAAGACGTACACGCCAGCAACAATTCTTTTCGAGATACAACGTGTAGTTTTGGAGATACAAGCTAATTTTGTACGATGCGTTATTTCTTCTCGTAAAGAGTTTCCAATGCGTACGTATATGTCTTTACTCTGCAAAACTGTATTTCCTTATGAAGTGGTATTCTTACATATC
This sequence comes from Apodemus sylvaticus, assembly GCF_947179515.1. Lineage (NCBI taxonomy): Eukaryota > Metazoa > Chordata > Mammalia > Rodentia > Muridae > Apodemus > Apodemus sylvaticus. The sequence continues at coordinate 112,788 of NW_026263136.1, read as the reverse complement.
CTTTCGAGAGAAAACTGTCCTGTGCCTTCTCTTTTGAGGCTACACACTTAGACATACACGCAACATGAAAGCTTTTCGACTTACAACGTGTTGTTTAGGAAAAACAAGATAATTTCGCACGATGCGGGATTTCCTTAAAACGTGATTTTCTGAAAAATTTTGACGAAAGAAAATTCTCCTTTTGGTTCTCTTTAGATGCTACATGTTAAGACGTACACGCCACAACAATTCTTTTCGAGATACAACGTGTAGTTTTGGAGATACAAGCTAATTTTGTACTATGCGTTATTTCTTCTCGTAAAGAGTTTCCAATGCGTACGTATATATGTCTTTACTCTGCAAAACTGTATTTCCTTATGAAGTGGTATTCTTACATATCCTTTCGAGAGAAAACTGTCCTGTGCCTTCTCTTTTGAGGCTACACACTTAGACATACATGCAACATGAAAGCTTTTCGACTTACAACGTGTTGTTTAGGAAAAACAAGATAATTTCGCACGATGCGGGATTTCCTTAAAACGTGATTTTCTGAAAAATTTTGACGAAAGAAAATTCTCCTTTTGGTTCTCTTTAGATGCTACATGTTAAGACGTACACGCCACAACAATTCTTTTCGAGATACAACGTGTAGTTTTGGAGATACAAGCTAATTTTGTACGATGCGTTATTTCTTCTCGTAAAGAGTTTCCAATGCGTACGTATATGTCTTTACTCTGCAAAACTGTATTTCCTTATGAAGTGGTATACTTACATATCCTTTCGAGAGAAAACTGTCCTGTGCCTTCTCTTTTGAGGCTACACACTTAGACATACACGCAACATGAAAGCTTTTCGACTTACAACGTGTTGTTTAGGAAAAACAAGATAATTTCGCACGATGCGGGATTTCCTTAAAACGTGATTTTCTGAAAAATTTTGACGAAAGAAAATTCTCCTTTTGGTTCTCCTTAGATGCTACATGTTAAGACGTACACGCCACAACAATTCTTTTCGAGATACAACGTGTAGTTTTGGAGATACAAGCTAATTTTGTACTATGCGTTATTTCTTCTCGTAAAGAGTTTCCAATGCGTACGTATATGTCTTTACTCTGCAAAACTGTATTTCCTTATGAAGTGGTATACTTACATATCCTTTCGAGAGAAAACTGTCCTGTGCCTTCTCTTTTGAGGCTACACACTTAGACATACACGCAACATGAAAGCTTTTCGACTTACAACGTGTTGTTTAGGAAAAACAAGATAATTTCGCACGATGCGGGATTTCCTTAAAACGTGATTTTCTGAAAAATTTTGACGAAAGAAAATTCTCCTTTTGGTTCTCTTTAGATGCTACATGTTAAGACGTACACGCCACAACAATTCTTTTCGAGATACAACGTGTAGTTTTGGAGATACAAGCTAATTTTGTACTATGCGTTATTTCTTCTCGTAAAGAGTTTCCAATGCGTACGTATATGTCTTTACTCTGCAAAACTGTATTTCCTTATGAAGTGGTATTCTTACATATCCTTTCGAGAGAAAACTGTCCTGTGCCTTCTCTTTTGAGGCTACACAATTAGACATACACGCAACATGAAAGCTTTTCGACTTACAACGTGTTGTTTAGGAAAAACAAGATAATTTCGCACGATGCGGGATTTCCTTAAAACGTGATTTTCTGAAAAATTTTGACGAAAGAAAATTCTCCTTTTGGTTCTCTTTAGATGCTACATGTTAAGACGTACACGCCACAACAATTCTTTTCGAGATACAACGTGTAGTTTTGGAGATACAAGCTAATTTTGTACGATGCGTTATTTCTTCTCGTAAAGAGTTTCCAATGCGTACGTATATGTCTTTACTCTGCAAAACTGTATTTCCTTATGAAGTGGTATTCTTACATATCCTTTCGAGAGAAAAACTGTCCTGTGCCTTCTCTTTTGAGGCTACACACTTAGACATACACGCAACATGAAAGCTTTTCGACTTACAACGTGTTGTTTAGGAAAAACAAGATAATTTCGCACGATGCGGGATTTCCTTAAAACGTGATTTTCTGAAAAATTTTGACGAAAGAAAATTCTCCTTTTGGTTCTCTTTAGATGCTATATGTTAAGACGTACACGCCACAACAATTCTTTTCGAGATACAACGTGTAGTTTTGGAGATACAAGCTAATTTTGTACTATGCGTTATTTCTTCTCGTAAAGAGTTTCCAATGCGTACGTATATGTCTTTACTCTGCAAAACTGTATTTCCTTATGAAGTGGTATTCTTACATATCCTTTCGAGAGAAAACTGTCCTGTGCCTTCTCTTTTGAGGCTACACACTTAGACATACACGCAACATGAAAGCTTTTCGACTTACAACGTGTTGTTTAGGAAAAACAAGATAATTTCGCACGATGCGGGATTTCCTTAAAACGTGATTTTCTGAAAAATTTTGACGAAAGAAAATTCTCCTTTTGGTTCTCTTTAGATGCTATATGTTAAGACGTACACGCCACAACAATTCTTTTCGAGATACAACGTGTAGTTTTGGAGATACAAGCTAATTTTGTACTATGCGTTATTTCTTCTCGTAAAGAGTTTCCAATGCGTACGTATATGTCTTTACTCTGCAAAACTGTATTTCCTTATGAAGTGGTATTCTTACATATCCTTTCGAGAGAAAACTGTCCTGTGCCTTCTCTTTTGAGGCTACACACTTAGACATACACGCAACATGAAAGCTTTTCGACTTACAACGTGTTGTTTAGGAAAAACAAGATAATTTCGCACGATGCGGGATTTCCTTAAAACGTGATTTTCTGAAAAATTTTGACGAAAGAAAATTCTCCTTTTGGTTCTCTTTAGATGCTACATGTTAAGACGTACACGCCACAACAATTCTTTTCGAGATACAACGTGTAGTTTTGGAGATACAAGCTAATTTTGTACTATGCGTTATTTCTTCTCGTAAAGAGTTTCCAATGCGTACGTATATGTCTTTACTCTGCAAAACTGTATTTCCTTATGAAGTGGTATTCTTACATATCCTTTCGAGAGAAAACTGTCCTGTGCCTTCTCTTTTGAGGCTACACACTTAGACATACACGCAACATTAAAGCTTTTCGACTTACAACGTGTTGTTTAGGAAAAACATGATAATTTCGCACGATGCGGGATTTCCTTAAAACGTGATTTTCTGAAAAATTTTGACGAAAGAAAATTCTCCTTTTGGTTCTCTTTAGATGCTACATGTTAAGACGTACATGCCACAACAATTCTTTTCGAGATACAACGTGTAGTTTTGGAGATACAAGCTAATTTTGTACGATGCGTTATTTCTTCTCGTAAAGAGTTTCCAATGCGTACGTATATGTCTTTACTCTGCAAAACTGTATTTCCTTATGAAGTGGTATTCTTACATATCCTTTCGAGAGAAAACTGTCCTGTGCCTTCTCTTTTGAGGCTACACACTTAGACATACACGCAACATGAAAGCTTTTCGACTTACAACGTGTTGTTTAGGAAAAACAAGATAATTTCGCACGATGCGGGATTTCCTTAAAACGTGATTTTCTGAAAAATTTTGACGAAAGAAAATTCTCCTTTTGGTTCTCTTTAGATGCTACATGTTAAGACGTACACGCCACAACAATTCTTTTCGAGATACAACGTGTAGTTTTGGAGATACAAGCTAATTTTGTACTATGCGTTATTTCTTCTCGTAAAGAGTTTCCAATGCGTACGTATATGTCTTTACTCTGCAAAACTGTATTTCCTTATGAAGTGGTATTCTTACATATCCTTTCGAGAGAAAACTGTCCTGTGCCTTCTCTTTTGAGGCTACACACTTAGACATACACGCAACATGAAAGCTTTTCGACTTACAACATGTTGTTTAGGAAAAACAAGATAATTTCGCACGATGCTGGATTTCCTTAAAACGTGATTTTCTGAAAAATTTTGACGAAAGAAAATTCTCCTTTTGGTTCTCCTTAGATGCTACATGTTAAGACGTACACGCCACAACAATTCTTTTCGAGATACAACGTGTAGTTTTGGAGATACAAGCTAATTTTGTACGATGCGTTATTTCTTCTCGTAAAGAGTTTCCAATGCGTACGTATATGTCTTTACTCTGCAAAACTGTATTTCCTTATGAAGTGGTATTCTTACATATCCTTTCGAGAGAAAACTCTCCTGTGCCTTCTCTTTTGAGGCTACACACTTAGACATACACGCAACATGAAAGCTTTTCGACTTACAACATGTTGTTTAGGAAAAACAAGATAATTTCGCACGATGCGGGATTTCCTTAAAACGTGATTTTCTGAAAAATTTTGACGAAAGAAAATTCTCCTTTTGGTTCTCCTTAGATGCTACATGTTAAGACGTACACGCCACAACAATTCTTTTCGAGATACAACGTGTAGTTTTGGAGATACAAGCTAATTTTGTACGATGCGTTATTTCTTCTCGTAAAGAGTTTCCAATGCGTACGTATATGTCTTTACTCTGCAAAACTGTATTTCCTTATGAAGTGGTATTCTTACATATCCTTTCGAGAGAAAACTGTCCTGTGCCTTCTCTTTTGAGGCTACACACTTAGACATACACGCAACATGAAAGCTTTTCGACTGACAACGTTGTGTTTAGGAAAAACAAGATAATTTCGCACGATGCGGGATTTCCTTAAAACGTGATTTTCTGAAAAATTTTGACGAAAGAAAATTCTCCTTTTGGTTCTCTTTAGATGCTACATGTTAAGACGTACACGCCACAACAATTCTTTTCGAGATACAACGTGCAGTTTTGGAGATACAAGCTAATTTTGTACTATGCGTTATTTCTTCTCGTAAAGAGTTTCCAATGCGTACGTATATGTCTTTACTCTGCAAAACTGTATTTCCTTATGAAGTGGTATTCTTACATATCCTTTCGAGAGAAAACTGTCCTGTGCCTTCTCTTTTGAGGCTACACACTTAGACATACACGCAACATGAAAGCTTTTCGACTTACAACGTGTTGTTTAGGAAAAACAAGATAATTTCGCACGATGCGGGATTTCCTTAAAACGTGATTTTCTGAAAAATTTTGACGAAAGAAAATTCTTCTTTTGGTTCTCTTTAGATGCTACATGTTAAGACGTACACGCCACAACAATTCTTTTCGAGATACAACGTGTAGTTTTGGAGATACAAGCTAATTTTGTACGATGCGTTATTTCTTCTCATAAAGAGTTTCCAATGCGTACGTATATGTCTTTACTCTGCAAAACTGTATTTCCTTATGAAGTGGTATTCTTACATATCCTTTCGAGAGAAAACTGTCCTGTGCCTTCTCTTTTGAGGCTACACACTTAGACATACACGCAACATGAAAGCTTTTCGACTTACAACGTGTTGTTTAGGAAAAACAAGATAATTTCTCACGATGCGGGATTTCCTTAAAACGTGATTTTCTGAAAAATTTTGACGAAAGAAAATTCTCCTTTTGGTTCTCTTTAGATGCTACATGTTAAGACGTACACGCCACAACAATTCTTTTCGAGATACAACGTGTAGTTTTGGAGATACAAGCTAATTTTGTACTATGTGTTATTTCTTCTCGTAAAGAGTTTCCAATGCGTACGTATATGTCTTTACTCTGCAAAACTGTATTTCCTTATGAAGTGGTATTCTTACATATCCTTTCGAGAGAAAACTGTCCTGTGCCTTCTCTTTTGAGGCTACACACTTAGACATACACGCAACATGAAAGCTTTTCGACTTACAACATGTTGTTTAGGAAAAACAAGATAATTTCGCACGATGCGGGATTTCCTTAAAACGTGATTTTCTGAAAAATTTTGACGAAAGAAAATTCTCCTTTTGGTTCTCCTTAGATGCTACATGTTAAGACGTACACGCCACAACAATTCTTTTCGAGATACAACGTGTAGTTTTGGAGATACAAGCTAATTTTGTACGATGCGTTATTTCTTCTCGTAAAGAGTTTCCAATGCGTATGTATATGTCTTTACTCTGCAAAACTGTATTTCCTTATGAAGTGGTATTCTTACATATCCTTTCGAGAGAAAACTGTCCTGTGCCTTCTCTTTTGAGGCTACACAATTAGACATACACGCAACATGAAAGCTTTTCGACTTACAACGTGTTGTTTAGGAAAAACAAGATAATTTCGCACGATGCGGGATTTCCTTAAAACGTGATTTTCTGAAAAATTTTGACGAAAGAAAATTCTCCTTTTGGTTCTCTTTAGATGCTACATGTTAAGACGTACACGCCACAACAATTCTTTTCGAGATACAACGTGTAGTTATGGAGATACAAGCTAATTTTGTACGATGCGTTATTTCTTCTCGTAAAGAGTTTCCAATGCGTACGTATATGTCTTTACTCTGCAAAACTGTATTTCCTTATGAAGTGGTATACTTACATATCCTTTCGAGAGAAAACTGTCCTGTGCCTTCTCTTTTGAGGCTACACACTTAGACATACACGCAACATGAAAGCTTTTCGACTTACAACGTGTTGTTTAGGAAAAACAAGATAATTTCGCACGATGCGGGATTTCCTTAAAACGTGATTTTCTGAAAAATTTTGACGAAAGAAAATTCTCCTTTTGGTTCTCATTAGATGCTACATGTTAAGACGTACACGCCACAACAATTCTTTTCGAGATACAACGTGTAGTTTTGGAGATACAAGCTAATTTTGTACTATGCGTTATTTCTTCTCGTAAAGAGTTTCCAATGCGTACGTATATGTCTTTACTCTGCAAAACTGTATTTCCTTATGAAGTGGTATTCTTACATATCCTTTCGAGAGAAAACTGTCCTGTGCCTTCTCTTTTGAGGCTACACACTTAGACATACACGCAACATGAAAGCTTTTCGACTTACAACGTGTTGTTTAGGAAAAACAAGATAATTTCGCACGATGCGGGATTTCCTTAAAACGTGATTTTCTGAAAAATTTTGACGAAAGAAAATTCTCCTTTTGGTTCTCTTTAGATGCTACATGTTAAGACGTACACGCCACAACAATTCTTTTCGAGATACAACGTGTAGTTTTGGAGATACAAGCTAATTTTGTACGATGCGTTATTTCTTCTCGTAAAGAGTTTCCAATGCGTACGTATATGTCTTTACTCTGCAAAACTGTATTTCCTTATGAAGTGGTATTCTTACATATCCTTTCGAGAGAAAACTGTCCTGTGCCTTCTCTTTTGAGGCTACACACTTAGACATACACGCAACATGAAAGCTTTTCGACTTACAACGTGTTGTTTAGGAAAAACAAGATAATTTCGCACGATGCGGGATTTCCTTAAAACGTGATTTTCTGAAAAATTTTGACGAAAGAAAATTCTCCTTTTGGTTCTCTTTAGATGCTACATGTTAAGACGTACACGCCACAACAATTCTTTTCGAGATACAACGTGTAGTTTTGGAGATACAAGCTAATTTTGTACTATGCGTTATTTCTTCTCGTAAAGAGTTTCCAATGCGTACGTATATATGTCTTTACTCTGCAAAACTGTATTTCCTTATGAAGTGGTATTCTTACATATCCTTTCGAGAGAAAACTGTCCTGTGCCTTCTCTTTTGAGGCTACACACTTAGACATACATGCAACATGAAAGCTTTTCGACTTACAACGTGTTGTTTAGGAAAAACAAGATAATTTCGCACGATGCGGGATTTCCTTAAAACGTGATTTTCTGAAAAATTTTGACGAAAGAAAATTCTCCTTTTGGTTCTCTTTAGATGCTACATGTTAAGACGTACACGCCACAACAATTCTTTTCGAGATACAACGTGTAGTTTTGGAGATACAAGCTAATTTTGTACGATGCGTTATTTCTTCTCGTAAAGAGTTTCCAATGCGTACGTATATGTCTTTACTCTGCAAAACTGTATTTCCTTATGAAGTGGTATACTTACATATCCTTTCGAGAGAAAACTGTCCTGTGCCTTCTCTTTTGAGGCTACACACTTAGACATACACGCAACATGAAAGCTTTTCGACTTACAACGTGTTGTTTAGGAAAAACAAGATAATTTCGCACGATGCGGGATTTCCTTAAAACGTGATTTTCTGAAAAATTTTGACGAAAGAAAATTCTCCTTTTGGTTCTCCTTAGATGCTACATGTTAAGACGTACACGCCACAACAATTCTTTTCGAGATACAACGTGTAGTTTTGGAGATACAAGCTAATTTTGTACTATGCGTTATTTCTTCTCGTAAAGAGTTTCCAATGCGTACGTATATGTCTTTACTCTGCAAAACTGTATTTCCTTATGAAGTGGTATACTTACATATCCTTTCGAGAGAAAACTGTCCTGTGCCTTCTCTTTTGAGGCTACACACTTAGACATACACGCAACATGAAAGCTTTTCGACTTACAACGTGTTGTTTAGGAAAAACAAGATAATTTCGCACGATGCGGGATTTCCTTAAAACGTGATTTTCTGAAAAATTTTGACGAAAGAAAATTCTCCTTTTGGTTCTCTTTAGATGCTACATGTTAAGACGTACACGCCACAACAATTCTTTTCGAGATACAACGTGTAGTTTTGGAGATACAAGCTAATTTTGTACTATGCGTTATTTCTTCTCGTAAAGAGTTTCCAATGCGTACGTATATGTCTTTACTCTGCAAAACTGTATTTCCTTATGAAGTGGTATTCTTACATATCCTTTCGAGAGAAAACTGTCCTGTGCCTTCTCTTTTGAGGCTACACAATTAGACATACACGCAACATGAAAGCTTTTCGACTTACAACGTGTTGTTTAGGAAAAACAAGATAATTTCGCACGATGCGGGATTTCCTTAAAACGTGATTTTCTGAAAAATTTTGACGAAAGAAAATTCTCCTTTTGGTTCTCTTTAGATGCTACATGTTAAGACGTACACGCCACAACAATTCTTTTCGAGATACAACGTGTAGTTTTGGAGATACAAGCTAATTTTGTACGATGCGTTATTTCTTCTCGTAAAGAGTTTCCAATGCGTACGTATATGTCTTTACTCTGCAAAACTGTATTTCCTTATGAAGTGGTATACTTACATATCCTTTCGAGAGAAAACTGTCCTGTGCCTTCTCTTTTGAGGCTACACACTTAGACATACACGCAACATGAAAGCTTTTCGACTTACAACGTGTTGTTTAGGAAAAACAAGATAATTTCGCACGATGCGGGATTTCTTTAAAACGTGATTTTCTGAAAAATTTTGACGAAAGAAAATTCTCCTTTTGGTTCTCTTTAGATGCTACATGTTAAGACGTACACGCCACAACAATTCTTTTCGAGATACAACGTGTAGTTTTGGAGATACAAGCTAATTTTGTACTATGCGTTATTTCTTCTCGTAAAGAGTTTCCAATGCGTACGTATATGTCTTTACTCTGCAAAACTGTATTTCCTTATGAAGTGGTATTCTTACATATCCTTTCGAGAGAAAACTGTCCTGTGCCTTCTCTTTTGAGGCTACACACTTAGACATACACGCAACATGAAAGCTTTTCGACTTACAACGTGTTGTTTAGGAAAAACAAGATAATTTCGCACGATGCGGGATTTCCTTAAAACGTGATTTTCTGAAAAATTTTGACGAAAGAAAATTCTCCTTTTGGTTCTCTTTAGATGCTACATGTTAAGACGTACACGCCACAACAATTCTTTTCGAGATACAACGTGTAGTTTTGGAGATACAAGCTAATTTTGTACGATGCGTTATTTCTTCTCGTAAAGAGTTTCCAATGCGTACGTATATGTCTTTACTCTGCAAAACTGTATTTCCTTATGAAGTGGTATTCTTACATATCCTTTCGAGAGAAAACTGTCCTGTGCCTTCTCTTTTGAGGCTACACACTTAGACATACACGCAACATGAAAGCTTTTCGACTTACAACGTGTTGTTTAGGAAAAACAAGATAATTTCGCACGATGCGGGATTTCCTTAAAACGTGATTTTCTGAAAAATTTTGACGAAAGAAAATTCTCCTTTTGGTTCTCTTTAGATGCTACATGTTAAGACGTACACGCCACAACAATTCTTTTCGAGATACAACGTGTAGTTTTGGAGATACAAGCTAATTTTGTACTATGCGTTATTTCTTCTCGTAAAGAGTTTCCAATGCGTACGTATATGTCTTTACTCTGCAAAACTGTATTTCCTTATGAAGTGGTATTCTTACATATCCTTTCGAGAGAAAACTGTCCTGTGCCTTCTCTTTTGAGGCTACACACTTAGACATACATGCAACATGAAAGCTTTTCGACTTACAACGTGTTGTTTAGGAAAAACAAGATAATTTCGCACGATGCGGGATTTCCTTAAAACGTGATTTTCTGAAAAATTTTGACGAAAGAAAATTCTCCTTTTGGTTCTCTTTAGATGCTACATGTTAAGACGTACAGGCCACAACAATTCTTTTCGAGATACAACGTGTAGTTTTGGAGATACAAGCTAATTTTGTACGATGCGTTATTTCTTCTCGTAAAGAGTTTCCAATGCGTACGTATATGTCTTTACTCTGCAAAACTGTATTTCCTTATGAAGTGGTATACTTACATATCCTTTCGAGAGAAAACTGTCCTGTGCCTTCTCTTTTGAGGCTACACACTTAGACATACACGCAACATGAAAGCTTTTCGACTTACAACGTGTTGTTTAGGAAAAACAAGATAATTTCGCACGATGCGGGATTTCCTTAAAACGTGATTTTCTGAAAAATTTTGACGAAAGAAAATTCTCCTTTTGGTTCTCTTTAGATGCTACATGTTAAGACGTACACGCCACAACAATTCTTTTCGAGATACAACGTGTAGTTTTGGAGATACAAGCTAATTTTGTACTATGCGTTATTTCTTCTCGTAAAGAAGTTTCCAATGCGTACGTATATGTCTTTACTCTGCAAAACTGTATTTCCTTATGAAGTGGTATTCTTACATATCCTTTCGAGAGAAAACTGTCCTGTGCCTTCTCTTTTGAGGCTACACACTTAGACATACACGCAACATGAAAGCTTTTCGACTTACAACGTGTTGTTTAGGAAAAACAAGATAATTTCGCACGATGCGGGATTTCCTTAAAACGTGATTTTCTGAAAAATTTTGACGAAAGAAAATTCTCCTTTTGGTTCTCTTTAGATGCTCCATGTTAAGACGTACACGCCACAACAATTCTTTTCGAGATACAACGTGTAGTTTTGGAGATACAAGCTAATTTTGTACGATGCGTTATTTCTTCTCGTAAAGAGTTTCCAATGCGTACGTATATGTCTTTACTCTGCAAAACTGTATTTCCATATGAAGTGGTATTCTTACATATCCTTTCGAGAGAAAACTGTCCTGTGCTTCTCTTTTGAGGCTACACACTTAGACATACACGCAACATGAAAGCTTTTCGACTTACAACGTGTTGTTTAGGAAAAACAAGATAATTTCGCACGATGCGGGATTTCCTTAAAACGTGATTTTCTGAAAAATTTTGACGAAAGAAAATTCTCCTTTTGGTTCTCTTTAGATGCTACATGTTAAGACGTACACGCCACAACAATTCTTTTCGAGATACAACGTGTAGATTTGGAGATACAAGCTAATTTTGTACTATGCGTTATTTCTTCTCGTAAAGAGTTTCCAATGCGTACGTATATGTCTTTACTCTGCAAAACTGTATTTCCTTATGAAGTGGTATTCTTACATATCCTTTCGAGAGAAAACTGTCCTGTGCCTTCTCTTTTGAGGCTACACACGTAGACATACACGCAACATGAAAGCTTTTCGACTTACAACGTGTTGTTTAGGAAAAACAAGATAATTTCGCACGATGCGGGATTTCCTTAAAAACGTGATTTTCTGAAAAATTTTGACCAAAGAAAATTCTCCTTTTGGTTCTCTTTAGATGCTACATGTTAAGACGTACACGCCACAACAATTCTTTTCGAGATACAACGTGTAGTTTTGGAGATACAAGCTAATTTTGTACGATGCGTTATTTCTTCTCGTAAAGAGTTTCCAATGCGTACGTATATGTCTTTACTCTGCAAAACTGTATTTCCTTATGAAGTGGTATACTTACATATCCTTTCGAGAGAAAACTGTCCTGTGCCTTCTCTTTTGAGGCTACACACTTAGACATACACGCAACATGAAAGCTTTTCGTCTTACAACGTGTTGTTTAGGAAAAACAAGATAATTTCGCACGATGCGGGATTTCCTTAAAACGTGATTTTCTGAAAAATTTTGACGAAAGAAAATTCTCCTTTTGGTTCTCTTTAGATGCTACTTGTTAAGACGTACACGCCACAACAATTCTTTTCGAGATACAACGTGTAGTTTTGGAGATACAAGCTAATTTTGTACTATGCGTTATTTCTTCTCGTAAAGAGTTTCCAATGCGTACGTATATGTCTTTACTCTGCAAAACTGTATTTCCTTATGAAGTGGTATACTTACATATCCTTTCGAGAGAAAACTGTCCTGTGCCTTCTCTTTTGAGGCTACACACTTAGACATACACGCAACATGAAAGCTTTTCGACTTACAACGTGTTGTTTAGGAAAAAACAAGATAATTTCGCAAGATGCGGGATTTCCTTAAAACGTGATTTTCTGAAAAATTTTGACGAAAGAAAATTCTCCTTTTGGTTCTCTTTAGATGCTACATGTTAAGACGTACACGCCACAACAATTCTTTTCGAGATACAACGTGTAGTTTTGGAGATATAAGCTAATTTTGTACTATGCGTTATTTCTTCTCGTAAAGAGTTTCCAATGCGTACGTATATGTCTTTACTCTGCAAAACTGTATTTCCTTATGAAGTGGTATTCTTACATATCCTTTCGAGAGAAAACTGTCCCTGTGCCTTCTCTTTTGAGGCTACACACTTAGACATACACGCAACATGAAAGCTTTTCGACTTACAACATGTTGTTTAGGAAAAACAAGATAAATTCGCACGATGCGGGATTTCCTTAAAACGTGATTTTCTGAAAAATTTTGACGAAAGAAAATTCTCCTTTTGGTTCTCCTTAGATGCTACATGTTAAGACGTACACGCCACAACAATTCTTTTCGAGATACAACGTGTAGTTTTGGAGATACAAGCTAATTTTTTACGATGCGTTATTTCTTCTCGTAAAGAGTTTCCAATGCGTACGTATATGTCTTTACTCTGCAAAACTGTATTTCCTTATGAAGTGGTATTCTTACATATCCTTTCGAGAGAAAACTGTCCTGTGCCTTCTCTTTTGAGGCTACACACTTAGACATACAACGCAACATGAAAGCTTTTCGACTTACAACGTGTTGTTTAGGAAAAACAAGATAATTTCGAACGATGCGGGATTTCCTTAAAACGTGATTTTCTGAAAAATTTTGACGAAAGAAAATTCTTCTTTTGGTTCTCTTTAGATGCTACATGTTAAGACGTACACGCCACAACAATTCTTTCGAGATACAACGTGTAGTTTTGGAGATACAAGCTAATTTTGTACGATGCGTTATTTCTTCTCGTAAAGAGTTTCCAATGCGTACGTATATGTCTTTACTCTGCAAAAACTGTATTTCCTTATGAAGTGGTATTCTTACATATCCTTTCGAGAGAAAACTGTCCTGTGCCTTCTCTTTTGAGGCTACACACTTAGACATACACGCAACATGAAAGCTTTTCGACTTACAACGTGTTGTTTAGGAAAAACAAGATAATTTCGCACGATGCGGGATTTCCTTAAAACGTGATTTTCTGAAAAATTTTGACGAAAGAAAATTCTCCTTGTGGTTCTCTTTAGATGCTACATGTTAAGACGTACATGCCACAAACAATTCTTTTCGAGATACAACGTGTAGTTTTGGAGATACAAGCTAATTTTGTACGATGCGTTATTTCTTCTCGTAAAGAGTTTCCAATGCGTACGTATATGTCTTTACTCTGCAAAACTGTATTTCCTTATGAAGTGGTATTCTTACATATCCTTTCGAGAGAAAACTGTCCTGTGCCTTCTCTTTTGAGGCTACACACTTAGACATACACGCAACATGAAAGCTTTTCGACTTACAACGTGTTGTTTAGGAAAAACAAGATAATTTCGCACGATGCGGGATTTCCATAAAACGTGATTTTCTGAAAATTTTGACGAAAGAAAATTCTCCTTTTGGTTCTCTTTAGGTGCTACATGTTAAGACGTACACGCCACAACAATTCTTTTCGAGATACAACGTGTAGTTTTGGAGATACAAGCTAATTTTGTACTATGCGTTATTTCTTCTCGTAAAGAGTTTCCAATGCGTACGTATATGTCTTTACTCTGCAAAACTGTATTTCCTTATGAAGTGGTATTCTTACATATCCTTTCGAGAGAAAAACTGTCCCTGTGCCTTCTCTTTTGAGGCTACACTCTTAGACATACACGCAACATGAAAGCTTTTCGACTTACAACGTGTTGTTTAGGAAAAACAAGATAATTTCGCACGATGCGGGATTTCCTTAAAACGTGATTTTCTGAAAAATTTTGACGAAAGAAAATTCTCCTTTTGGTTCTCTTTAGATGCTACATGTTAAGACGTACACGCCACAACAATTCTTTTCGAGATACAACGTGTAGTTTTGGAGATACAAGCTAATTTTGAACTATGCGTTATTTCTTCTCGTAAAGAGTTTCCAATGCGTACGTATATGTCTTTACTCTGCAAAACTGTATTTCCTTATGAAGTGGTATTCTTACATATCCTTTCGAGAGAAAACTGTCCTGTGCCTTCTCTTTTGAGGCTACACACTTAGACATACACGCAACATGAAAGCTTTTCGACTTACAACGTGTTGTTTAGGAAAAACAAGATAATTTCGCACGATGCGGGATTTCCTTAAAACGTGATTTTCTGAAAAATTTTGACGAAAGAAAATTCTCCTTTTGGTTCTCTTTAGATGCTACATGTTAAGACGTACACGCCACAACAATTCTTTTCGAGATACAACGTGTAGATTTGGAGATACAAGCTAATTTTGTACTATGCGTTATTTCTTCTCGTAAAGAGTTTCCAATGCGTACGTATATGTCTTTACTCTGCAAAACTGTATTTCCTTATGAAGTGGTATTCTTACATATCCTTTCGAGAGAAAACTGTCCTGTGCCTTCTCTTTTGAGGCTACACACGTAGACATACACGCAACATGAAAGCTTTTCGACTTACAACGTGTTGTTTAGGAAAAACAAGATAATTTCGCACGATGCGGGATTTCCTTAAAACGTGATTTTCTGAAAAATTTTGACCAAAGAAAATTCTCCTTTTGGTTCTCTTTAGATGCTACATGTTAAGACGTACACGCCACAACAATTCTTTTCGAGATACAACGTGTAGTTTTGGAGATACAAGCTAATTTTGTACGATGCGTTATTTCTTCTCGTAAAGAGTTTCCAATGCGTACGTATATGTCTTTACTCTGCAAAACTGTATTTCCTTATGAAGTGGTATACTTACATATCCTTTCGAGAGAAAACTGTCCTGTGCCTTCTCTTTTGAGGCTACACACTTAGACATACACGCAACATGAAAGCTTTTCGTCTTACAACGTGTTGTTTAGGAAAAACAAGATAATTTCGCACGATGCGGGATTTCCTTAAAACGTGATTTTCTGAAAAATTTTGACGAAAGAAAATTCTCCTTTTGGTTCTCTTTAGATGCTACTTGTTAAGACGTACACGCCACAACAATTCTTTTCGAGATACAACGTGTAGTTTTGGAGATACAAGCTAATTTTGTACTATGCGTTATTTCTTCTCGTAAAGAGTTTCCAATGCGTACGTATATGTCTTTACTCTGCAAAACTGTATTTCCTTATGAAGTGGTATACTTACATATCCTTTCGAGAGAAAACTGTCCTGTGCCTTCTCTTTTGAGGCTACACACTTAGACATACACGCAACATGAAAGCTTTTCGACTTACAACGTGTTGTTTAGGAAAAACAAGATAATTTCGCAAGATGCGGGATTTCCTTAAAACGTGATTTTCTGAAAAATTTTGACGAAAGAAAATTCTCCTTTTGGTTCTCTTTAGATGCTACATGTTAAGACGTACACGCCACAACAATTCTTTTCGAGATACAACGTGTAGTTTTGGAGATATAAGCTAATTTTGTACTATGCGTTATTTCTTCTCGTAAAGAGTTTCCAATGCGTACGTATATGTCTTTACTCTGCAAAACTGTATTTCCTTATGAAGTGGTATTCTTACATATCCTTTCGAGAGAAAACTGTCCTGTGCCTTCTCTTTTGAGGCTACACACTTAGACATACACGCAACATGAAAGCTTTTCGACTTACAACATGTTGTTTAGGAAAAACAAGATAATTTCGCACGATGCGGGATTTCCTTAAAACGTGATTTTCTGAAAAATTTTGACGAAAGAAAATTCTCCTTTTGGTTCTCCTTAGATGCTACATGTTAAGACGTACACGCCACAACAATTCTTTTCGAGATACAACGTGTAGTTTTGGAGATACAAGCTAATTTTTTACGATGCGTTATTTCTTCTCGTAAAGAGTTTCCAATGCGTACGTATATGTCTTTACTCTGCAAAACTGTATTTCCTTATGAAGTGGTATTCTTACATATCCTTTCGAGAGAAAACTGTCCTGTGCCTTCTCTTTTGAGGCTACACACTTAGACATACACGCAACATGAAAGCTTTTCGACTTACAACGTGTTGTTTAGGAAAAACAAGATAATTTCGAACGATGCGGGATTTCCTTAAAACGTGATTTTCTGAAAAATTTTGACGAAAGAAAATTCTTCTTTTGGTTCTCTTTAGATGCTACATGTTAAGACGTACACGCCACAACAATTCTTTTCGAGATACAACGTGTAGTTTTGGAGATACAAGCTAATTTTGTACGATGCGTTATTTCTTCTCGTAAAGAGTTTCCAATGCGTACGTATATGTCTTTACTCTGCAAAACTGTATTTCCTTATGAAGTGGTATTCTTACATATCCTTTCGAGAGAAAACTGTCCTGTGCCTTCTCTTTTGAGGCTACACACTTAGACATACACGCAACATGAAAGCTTTTCGACTTACAACGTGTTGTTTAGGAAAAACAAGATAATTTCGCACGATGCGGGATTTCCTTAAAACGTGATTTTCTGAAAAATTTTGACGAAAGAAAATTCTCCTTGTGGTTCTCTTTAGATGCTACATGTTAAGACGTACATGCCACAACAATTCTTTTCGAGATACAACGTGTAGTTTTGGAGATACAAGCTAATTTTGTACGATGCGTTATTTCTTCTCGTAAAGAGTTTCCAATGCGTACGTATATGTCTTTACTCTGCAAAACTGTATTTCCTTATGAAGTGGTATTCTTACATATCCTTTCGAGAGAAAACTGTCCTGTGCCTTCTCTTTTGAGGCTACACACTTAGACATACACGCAACATGAAAGCTTTTCGACTTACAACATGTTGTTTAGGAAAAACAAGATAATTTCGCACGATGCGGGATTTCCTTAAAACGTGATTTTCTGAAAAATTTTGACGAAAGAAAATTCTCCTTTTTGTTCTCCTTAGATGCTACATGTTAAGACGTACACGCCACAACAATTCTTTTCGAGATACAACGTGTAGTTTTGGAGATACAAGCTAATTTTGTACGATGCATTATTTCTTCTCGTAAAGAGTTTACAATGCGTACGTATATGTCTTTACTCTGCAAAACTGTATTTCCTTATGAAGTGGTATTCTTACATATCCTTTCGAGAGAAAACTGTCCTGTGCCTTCTCTTTTGAGGCTACACACTTAGACATACACGCAACATGAAAGCTTTTCGACTTACAACGTGTTGTTTAGGAAAAACAAGATAATTTCGCACGATGCGGGATTTCCTTAAAACGTGATTTTCTGAAAAATTTTGACGAAAGAAAATTCTTCTTTTGGTTCTCTTTAGATGCTACATGTTAAGACGTACACGCCACAACAATTCTTTTCGAGATACAACGTGTAGTTTTGGAGATACAAGCTAATTTTGTACGATGCGTTATTTCTTCTCGTAAAGAGTTTCCAATGCGTACGTATATGTCTTTACTCTGCAAAACTGTATTTCCTTATGAAGTGGTATTCTTACATATCCTTTCGAGAGAAAACTGTCCTGTGCCTTCTCTTTTGAGGCTACACACTTAGACATACACGCAACATGAAAGCTTTTCGACTTACAACGTGTTGTTTAGGAAAAACAAGATAATTTCGCACGATGCGGGATTTCCTTAAAACGTGATTTTCTGAAAAATTTTGACGAAAGAAAATTCTCCTTGTGGTTCTCTTTAGATGCTACATGTTAAGACGTACACGCCACAACAATTCTTTTCGAGATACAACGTGTAGTTTTGGAGATACAAGCTAATTTTGTACGATGCGTTATTTCTTCTCGTAAAGAGTTTCCAATGCGTACGTATATGTCTTTACTCTGCAAAACTGTATTTCCTTATGAAGTGGTATTCTTACATATCCTTTCGAGAGAAAACTGTCCTGTGCCTTCTCTTTTGAGGCTACACACTTAGACATACACGCAACATGAAAGCTTTTCGACTTACAACGTGTTGTTTAGGAAAAACAAGATAATTTCGCACGATGCGGGATTTCCTTAAAACGTGATTTTCTGAAAAATTTTGACGAAAGAAAATTCTCCTTTTGGTTCTCTTTAGATGCTACATGTTAAGACGTACACGCCACAACAATTCTTTTCGAGATACAACGTGTAGTTTTGGAGATACAAGCTAATTTTGTACTATGCGTTATTTCTTCTCGTAAAGAGTTTCCAATGCGTACGTATATGTCTTTACTCTGCAAAACTGTATTTCCTTATGAAGTGGTATTCTTACATATCCTTTCGAGAGAAAACTGTCCTGTGCCTTCTCTTTTGAGGCTACACACTTAGACATACACGCAACATGAAAGCTTTTCGACTTACAACGTGTTGTTTAGGAAAAACAAGATAATTTCGCACGATGCGGGATTTCCTTAAAACGTGATTTTCTGAAAAATTTTGACGAAAGAAAATTCTCCTTTTGGTTCTCTTTAGATGCTACATGTTAAGACGTACACGCCACAACAATTCTTTTCGAGATACAACGTGTAGTTTTGGAGATACAAGCTAATTTTGTACTATGCGTTATTTCTTCTCGTAAAGAGTTTCCAATGCGTACGTATATGTCTTTACTCTGCAAAACTGTATTTCCTTATGAAGTGGTATTCTTACATATCCTTTCGAGAGAAAACTGTCCTGTGCCTTCTCTTTTGAGGCTACACACGTAGACATACACGCAACATGAAAGCTTTTCGACTTACAACGTGTTGTTTAGGAAAAACAAGATAATTTCGCACGATGCGGGATTTCCTTAAAACGTGATTTTCTGAAAAATTTTGACGAAAGAAAATTCTCCTTTTGGTTCTCTTTAGATGCTACATGTTAAGACGTACACGCCACAACAATCCTTTTCGAGATACAACGTGTAGTTTTGGAGATACAAGCTAATTTTGTACGATGCGTTATTTCTTCTCGTAAAGAGTTTCCAATGCGTACGTATATGTCTTTACTCTGCAAAACTGTATTTCCTTATGAAGTGGTATACTTACATATCCTTTCGAGAGAAAACTGTCCTGTGCCTTCTCTTTTGAGGCTACACACTTAGACATACACGCAACATGAAAGCTTTTCGACTTACAACGTGTTGTTTAGGAAAAACAAGATAATTTCGCACGATGCGGGATTTCCTTAAAACGTGATTTTCTGAAAAATTTTGACGAAAGAAAATTCTCCTTTTGGTTCTCTTTAGATGCTACATGTTAAGACGTACACGCCACAACAATTCTTTTCGAGATACAACGTGTAGTTTTGGAGATACAAGCTAATTTTGTACTATGCGTTATTTCTTCTCGTAAAGAGTTTCCAATGCGTACGTATATGTCTTTACTCTGCAAAACTGTATTTCCTTATGAAGTGGTATTCTTACATATCCTTTCGAGAGAAAACTGTCCTGTGCCTTCTCTTTTGAGGCTACACACTTAGACATACACGCAACATGAAAGCTTTTCGACTTACAACATGTTGTTTAGGAAAAACAAGATAATTTCGCACGATGCGGGATTTCCTTAAAACGTGATTTTCTGAAAAATTTTGACGAAAGAAAATTCTCCTTTTGGTTCTCCTTAGATGCTACATGTTAAGACGTACACGCCACAACAATTCTTTTAGAGATACAACGTGTAGTTTTGGAGATACAAGCTAATTTTGTACGATGCGTTATTTCTTCTCGTAAAGAGTTTCCAATGCGTACGTATATGTCTTTACTCTGCAAAACTGTATTTCCTTATGAAGTGGTATTCTTACATATCCTTTCGAGAGAAAACTGTCCTGTGCCTTCTCTTTTGAGGCTACACACTTAGACATACACGCAACATGAAAGCTTTTCGACTTACAACGTGTTGTTTAGGAAAAACAAGATAATTTCGCACGATGCGGGATTTCCTTAAAACGTGATTTTCTGAAAAATTTTGACGAAAGAAAATTCTTCTTTTGGTTCTCTTTAGATGCTACATGTTAAGACGTACACGCCACAACAATTCTTTTCGAGATACAACGTGTAGTTTTGGAGATACAAGCTAATTTTGTACGATGCGTTATTTCTTCTCGTAAAGAGTTTCCAATGCGTACGTATATGTCTTTACTCTGCAAAACTGTATTTCCTTATGAAGTGGTATTCTTACATATCCTTTCGAGAGAAAACTGTCCTGTGCCTTCTCTTTTGAGGCTACACACTTAGACATACACGCAACATGAAAGCTTTTCGACTTACAACGTGTTGTTTAGGAAAAACAAGATAATTTCGCACGATGCGGGATTTCCTTAAAACGTGATTTTCTGAAAAATTTTGACGAAAGAAAATTCTCCTTTTGGTTCTCTTTAGATGCTACATGTTAAGACGTACACGCCACAACAATTCTTTTCGAGATACAACGTGTAGTTTTGGAGATACAAGCTAATTTTGTACTATGCGTTATTTCTTCTCGTAAAGAGTTTCCAATGCGTACGTATATGTCTTTACTCTGCAAAACTGTATTTCCTTATGAAGTGGTATTCTTACATATCCTTTCGAGAGAAAACTGTCCTGTGCCTTCTCTTTTGAGGCTACACACTTAGACATACACGCAACATGAAAGCTTTTCGACTTACAACGTGTTGTTTAGGAAAAACAAGATAATTTCGCACGATGCGGGATTTCCTTAAAACGTGATTTTCTGAAAAATTTTGACGAAAGAAAATTCTCCTTTTGGTTCTCTTTAGATGCTACATGTTAAGACGTACACGCCACAACAATTCTTTTCGAGATACAACGTGTAGTTTTGGAGATACAAGCTAATTTTGTACGATGCGTTATTTCTTCTCGTAAAGAGTTTCCAATGCGTACGTATATGTCTTTACTCTGCAAAACTGTATTTCCTTATGAAGTGGTATTCTTACATATCCTTTCGAGAGAAAACTGTCCTGTGCCTTCTCTTTTGAGGCTACACACTTAGACATACCCGCAACATGAAAGCTTTTCGACTTACAACGTGTTGTTTAGGAAAAACAAGATATTTTCGCACGATGCGGGATTTCCTTAAAACGTGATTTTCTGAAAAATTTTGACGAAAGAAAATTCTCCTTTTGGTTCTCTTTAGATGCTACATGTTAAGACGTACACGCCACAACAATTCTTTTCGAGATACAACGTGTAGTTTTGGAGATACAAGCTAATTTTGTACAATGCGTTATTTCTTCTCGTAAAGTTTCCAATGCGTACGTATATGTCTTTACTCTGCAAAACTGTATTTCCTTATGAAGTGGTATTCTTACATATCCATTCGAGAGAAAACTGTCCTGTGCCTTCTCTTTTGAGGCTACACACTTAGACATACACGCAACATGAAAGCTTTTCGACTTACAACGTGTTGTTTAGGAAAAACAAGATAATTTCGCACGATGCGGGATTTCCTTAAAACGTGATTTTCTGAAAAATTTTGACGAAAGAAAATTCTCCTTTTGGTTCTCTTTAGATGCTACATGTTAAGACGTACACGCCACAACAATTCTTTTCGAGATACAACGTGTAGTTTTGGAGATACAAGCTAATTTTGTACTATGCGTTATTTCTTCTCGTAAAGAGTTTCCAATGCGTACGTATATGTCTTTACTCTGCAAAACTGTATTTCCTTATGAAGTGGTATTCTTACATATCCTTTCGAGAGAAAACTGTCCTGTGCCTTCTCTTTTGAGGCTACACACTTAGACATACACGCAACATGAAAGCTTTTCGACTTACAACGTGTTGTTTAGGAAAAACAAGATAATTTCGCACGATGCGGGATTTCCTTAAAACGTGAATTTCTGAAAAATTTTGACGAAAGAAAATTCTCCTTTTGGTTCTCTTTAGATGCTACATGTTAAGACGTACACGCCACAACAATTCTTTTCGAGATACAATGTGTAGTTTTGGAGATACAAGCTAATTTTGTACTATGCGTTATTTCTTCTCGTAAAGAGTTTCCAATGCGTACATATATGTCTTTACTCTGCAAAACTGTATTTCCTTATGAAGTGGTATTCTTACATATCCTTTCGAGAGAAAACTGTCCTGTGCCTTCTCTTTTGAGGCTACACACTTAGACATACACGCAACATGAAAGCTTTTCGACTTACAACGTGTTGTTTAGGAAAAACAAGATAATTTCGCACGATGCGGGATTTCCTTAAAACGTGATTTTCTGAAAAATTTTGACGAAAGAAAATTCTCCTTTTGGTTCTCTTTAGATGCTACATGTTAAGACGTACACGCCACAACAATTCTTTTCGAGATACAACGTGTAGTTTTGGAGATACAAGCTAATTTTGTACGATGCGTTATTTCTTCTCGTAAAGAGTTTCCAATGCGTACGTATATGTCTTTACTCTGCAAAACTGTATTTCCTTATGAAGTGGTATTCTTACATATCCTTTCGAGAGAAAACTGTCCTGTGCCTTCTCTTTTGAGGCTACACACTTAGACATACACGCAACATGAAAGCTTTTCGACTTACAACGTGTTGTTTAGGAAAAACAAGATAATTTCGCACGATGCGGGATTTCCTTAAAACGTGATTTTCTGAAAAATTTTGACGAAAGAAAATTCTCCTTTTGGTTCTCTTTAGATGCTACATGTTAAGACGTACACGCCACAACAATTCTTTTCGAGATACAACGTGTAGTTTTGGAGATACAAGCTAATTTTGTACGATGCGTTATTTCTTCTCGTAAAGAGTTTCCAATGCGTACATATATGTCTTTACTCTGCAAAACTGTATTTCCTTATGAAGTGGTATTCTTACATATCCTTTCGAGAGAAAACTGTCCTGTGCCTTCTCTTTTGAGGCTACACACTTAGACATACCCGCAACATGAAAGCTTTTCGACTTACAACGTGTTGTTTAGGAAAAACAAGATATTTTCGCACGATGCGGGATTTCCTTAAAACGTGATTTTCTGAAAAATTTTGACGAAAGAAAATTCTCCTTTTGGTTCTCTTTAGATGCTACATGTTAAGACGTACACGCCACAACAATTCTTTTCGAGATACAACGTGTAGTTTTGGAGATACAAGCTAATTTTGTACAATGCGTTATTTCTTCTCGTAAAGTTTCCAATGCGTACGTATATGTCTTTACTCTGCAAAACTGTATTTCCTTATGAAGTGGTATTCTTACATATCCATTCGAGAGAAAACTGTCCTGTGCCTTCTCTTTTGAGGCTACACACTTAGACATACACGCAACATGAAAGCTTTTCGACTTACAACGTGTTGTTTAGGAAAAACAAGATAATTTCGCACGATGCGGGATTTCCTTAAAACGTGATTTTCTGAAAAATTTTGACGAAAGAAAATTCTCCTTTTGGTTCTCTTTAGATGCTACATGTTAAGACGTACACGCCACAACAATTCTTTTCGAGATACAACGTGTAGTTTTGGAGATACAAGCTAATTTTTTACGATGCGTTATTTCTTCTCGTAAAGATTTTCCAATGCGTACGTATATGTCTTTAATCTGCAAAACTGTATTTCCTTATGAAGTGGTATTCTTACATATCCTTTCGAGAGAAAACTGTCCTGTGCCTTCTCTTTTGAGGCTACACACTTAGACAAACACGCAACATGAAAGCTTTTCGACTTACAACGTGTTGTTTAGGAAAAACAAGATAATTTCGCACGATGCGGGATTTCCTTAAAACGTGATTTTCTGAAAAATTTTGACGAAAGAAAATTCTCCTTTTGGTTCTCTTTAGATGCGACATGTTAAGACGTACACGCCACAACAATTCTTTTCGAGATACAACGTGTAGTTTTGGAGATACAAGCTAATTTTGTACGATGCGTTATTTCTTCTCGTAAAGAGTTTCCAATGCGTACGTATATGTCTTTACTCTGCAAAACTGTATTTCCTTATGAAGTGGTATTCTTACATATCCTTTCGAGAGAAAACTGTCCTGTGCCTTCTCTTTTGAGGCTACACACTTAGACATACACGCAACATGAAAGCTTTTCGACTTACAACGTGTTGTTTAGGAAAAACAAGATAATTTCGCACGATGCGGGATTTCCTTAAAACGTGATTTTCTGAAAAATTTTGACAAAAGAAAATTCTCCTTTTAGTTCTCTTTAGATGCTACATGTTAAGACATACACGCCACAACAATTCTTTTCGAGATACAACGTGTAGTTTTGGAGATACAAGCTAATTTTGTACGATGCGTTATTTCTTCTCGTAAAGAGTTTCCAATGCGTACGTATATGTCTTTACTCTGCAAAACTGTATTTCCTTATGACGTGGTATTCTTACATATCCTTTCGAGAGAAAACTGTTCTGTGCCTTCTCTTTTGAGGCAACACACTTAGACATACACGCAACATGAAAGCTTTTCGACTTACAACGTGTTGTTTAGGAAAAACAAGATAATTTCGCACGATGCGGGAGTTCCTTAAAACGTGATTTTCTGAAAAATTTTGACGAAAGAAAATTCTCCTTTTGGTTCTCTTTAGATGCTACATGTTAAGACGTACACGCCACAACAATTCTTTTCGAGATACAACGTGTAGTTTTGGAGATACAAGCTAATTTTGTACTATGCGTTATTTCTTCTCGTAAAGAGTTTCCAATGCGTACGTATATGTCTTTACTCTGCAAAACTGTATTTCCTTATGAAGTGGTATTCTTACATATCCTTTCGAGAGAAAACTGTCCTGTGCCTTCTCTTTTGAGGCTACACACTTAGACAAACACGCAACATGAAAGCTTTTCGACTTACAACGTGTTGTTTAGGAAAAACAAGATAATTTCGCACGATGCGGGATTTCCTTAAAACGTGATTTTTTGAAAAATTTTGACGAAAGAAAATTCTCCTTTTGGTTCTCTTTAGATGCTACATGTTAAGACGTACACGCCACAACAATTCTTTTCGAGATACAACGTGTACTTTTGGAGATACAAGCTAATTTTGTACTATGCGTTATTTCTTCTCGTAAAGAGTTTCCAATGCGTACGTATATGTCTTTACTCTGCAAAACTGTATTTCCTTATGAAGTGGTATTCTTACATATCCTTTCGAGAGAAAACTGTCCTGTGCCTTCTCTTTTGAGGCTACACACTTAGACATACACGCAACATGAAAGCTTTTCGACTTACAACGTGTTGTTTAGGAAAAACAAGATAATTTCGCACGATGCGGGATTTCCTTAAAACGTGATTTTCTGAAAAATTTTGACGAAAGAAAATTCTCCTTTTGGTTCTCTTTAGATGCTACATGTTAAGACGTACACGCCACAACAATTCTTTTCGAGATACAACGTGTAGTTTTGGAGATACAAGCTAATTTTGTACAATGCGTTATTTCTTCTCGTAAAGTTTCCAATGCGTACGTATATGTCTTTACTCTGCAAAACTGTATTTCCTTATGAAGTCGTATTCTTACATATCCATTCGAGAGAAAACTGTCCTGTGCCTTCTCTTTTGAGGCTACACACTTAGACATACACGCAACATGAAAGCTTTTCGACTTACAACGTGTTGTTTAGGAAAAACAAGATAATTTCGCACGATGCGGGATTTCCTTAAAACGTGATTTTCTGAAAAATTTTGACGAAAGAAAATTCTCCTTTTGGTTCTCTTTAGATGCTACATGTTAAGACGTACACGCCACAACAATTCTTTTCGAGATACAACGTGTAGTTTTGGAGATACAAGCTAATTTTGTACTATGCGTTATTTCTTCTCGTAAAGAGTTTCCAATGCGTACGTATATGTCTTTACTCTGCAAAACTGTATTTCCTTATGAAGTGGTATTCTTACATATCCTTTCGAGAGAAAACTGTCCTGTGCCTTCTCTTTTGAGGCTACACACTTAGACATACACGCAACATGAAAGCTTTTCGACTTACAACGTGTTGTTTAGGAAAAACAAGATAATTTCGCACGATGCGGGATTTCCTTAAAACGTGATTTTCTGAAAAATTTTGACGAAAGAAAATTCTCCTTTTGGTTCTCTTTAGATGCTACATGTTAAGACGTACACGCCACAACAATTCTTTTCGAGATACAACGTGTAGTTTTGGAGATACAAGCTAATTTTGTACGATGCGTTATTTCTTCTCGTAAAGAGTTTCCAATGCGTACATATATGTCTTTACTCTGCAAAACTGTATTTCCTTATGAAGTGGTATTCTTACATATCCTTTCGAGAGAAAACTGTCCTGTGCCTTCTCTTTTGAGGCTACACACTTAGACATACCCGCAACATGAAAGCTTTTCGACTTACAACGTGTTGTTTAGGAAAAACAAGATATTTTCGCACGATGCGGGATTTCCTTAAAACGTGATTTTCTGAAAAATTTTGACGAAAGAAAATTCTCCTTTTGGTTCTCTTTAGATGCTACATGTTAAGACGTACACGCCACAACAATTCTTTTCGAGATACAACGTGTAGTTTTGGAGATACAAGCTAATTTTGTACAATGCGTTATTTCTTCTCGTAAAGTTTCCAATGCGTACGTATATGTCTTTACTCTGCAAAACTGTATTTCCTTATGAAGTGGTATTCTTACATATCCATTCGAGAGAAAACTGTCCTGTGCCTTCTCTTTTGAGGCTACACACTTAGACATACACGCAACATGAAAGCTTTTCGACTTACAACGTGTTGTTTAGGAAAAACAAGATAATTTCGCACGATGCGGGATTTCCTTAAAACGTGATTTTCTGAAAAATTTTGACGAAAGAAAATTCTCCTTTTGGTTCTCTTTAGATGCTACATGTTAAGACGTACACGCCACAACAATTCTTTTCGAGATACAACGTGTAGTTTTGGAGATACAAGCTAATTTTTTACGATGCGTTATTTCTTCTCGTAAAGATTTTCCAATGCGTACGTATATGTCTTTAATCTGCAAAACTGTATTTCCTTATGAAGTGGTATTCTTACATATCCTTTCGAGAGAAAACTGTCCTGTGCCTTCTCTTTTGAGGCTACACACTTAGACAAACACGCAACATGAAAGCTTTTCGACTTACAACGTGTTGTTTAGGAAAAACAAGATAATTTCGCACGATGCGGGATTTCCTTAAAACGTGATTTTCTGAAAAATTTTGACGAAAGAAAATTCTCCTTTTGGTTCTCTTTAGATGCGACATGTTAAGACGTACACGCCACAACAATTCTTTTCGAGATACAACGTGTAGTTTTGGAGATACAAGCTAATTTTGTACGATGCGTTATTTCTTCTCGTAAAGAGTTTCCAATGCGTACGTATATGTCTTTACTCTGCAAAACTGTATTTCCTTATGAAGTGGTATTCTTACATATCCTTTCGAGAGAAAACTGTCCTGTGCCTTCTCTTTTGAGGCTACACACTTAGACATACACGCAACATGAAAGCTTTTCGACTTACAACGTGTTGTTTAGGAAAAACAAGATAATTTCGCACGATGCGGGATTTCCTTAAAACGTGATTTTCTGAAAAATTTTGACAAAAGAAAATTCTCCTTTTAGTTCTCTTTAGATGCTACATGTTAAGACATACACGCCACAACAATTCTTTTCGAGATACAACGTGTAGTTTTGGAGATACAAGCTAATTTTGTACGATGCGTTATTTCTTCTCGTAAAGAGTTTCCAATGCGTACGTATATGTCTTTACTCTGCAAAACTGTATTTCCTTATGACGTGGTATTCTTACATATCCTTTCGAGAGAAAACTGTTCTGTGCCTTCTCTTTTGAGGCAACACACTTAGACATACACGCAACATGAAAGCTTTTCGACTTACAACGTGTTGTTTAGGAAAAACAAGATAATTTCGCACGATGCGGGAGTTCCTTAAAACGTGATTTTCTGAAAAATTTTGACGAAAGAAAATTCTCCTTTTGGTTCTCTTTAGATGCTACATGTTAAGACGTACACGCCACAACAATTCTTTTCGAGATACAACGTGTAGTTTTGGAGATACAAGCTAATTTTGTACTATGCGTTATTTCTTCTCGTAAAGAGTTTCCAATGCGTACGTATATGTCTTTACTCTGCAAAACTGTATTTCCTTATGAAGTGGTATTCTTACATATCCTTTCGAGAGAAAACTGTCCTGTGCCTTCTCTTTTGAGGCTACACACTTAGACAAACACGCAACATGAAAGCTTTTCGACTTACAACGTGTTGTTTAGGAAAAACAAGATAATTTCGCACGATGCGGGATTTCCTTAAAACGTGATTTTTTGAAAAATTTTGACGAAAGAAAATTCTCCTTTTGGTTCTCTTTAGATGCTACATGTTAAGACGTACACGCCACAACAATTCTTTTCGAGATACAACGTGTACTTTTGGAGATACAAGCTAATTTTGTACTATGCGTTATTTCTTCTCGTAAAGAGTTTCCAATGCGTACGTATATGTCTTTACTCTGCAAAACTGTATTTCCTTATGAAGTGGTATTCTTACATATCCTTTCGAGAGAAAACTGTCCTGTGCCTTCTCTTTTGAGGCTACACACTTAGACATACACGCAACATGAAAGCTTTTCGACTTACAACGTGTTGTTTAGGAAAAACAAGATAATTTCGCACGATGCGGGATTTCCTTAAAACGTGATTTTCTGAAAAATTTTGACGAAAGAAAATTCTCCTTTTGGTTCTCTTTAGATGCTACATGTTAAGACGTACACGCCACAACAATTCTTTTCGAGATACAACGTGTAGTTTTGGAGATACAAGCTAATTTTGTACAATGCGTTATTTCTTCTCGTAAAGTTTCCAATGCGTACGTATATGTCTTTACTCTGCAAAACTGTATTTCCTTATGAAGTCGTATTCTTACATATCCATTCGAGAGAAAACTGTCCTGTGCCTTCTCTTTTGAGGCTACACACTTAGACATACACGCAACATGAAAGCTTTTCGACTTACAACGTGTTGTTTAGGAAAAACAAGATAATTTCGCACGATGCGGGATTTCCTTAAAACGTGATTTTCTGAAAAATTTTGACGAAAGAAAATTCTCCTTTTGGTTCTCTTTAGATGCTACATGTTAAGACGTACACGCCACAACAATTCTTTTCGAGATACAACGTGTAGTTTTGGAGATACAAGCTAATTTTGTACTATGCGTTATTTCTTCTCGTAAAGAGTTTCCAATGCGTACGTATATGTCTTTACTCTGCAAAACTGTATTTCCTTATGAAGTGGTATTCTTACATATCCTTTCGAGAGAAAACTGTCCTGTGCCTTCTCTTTTGAGGCTACACACTTAGACATACACGCAACATGAAAGCTTTTCGACTTACAACGTGTTGTTTAGGAAAAACAAGATAATTTCGCACGATGCGGGATTTCCTTAAAACGTGATTTTCTGAAAAATTTTGACGAAAGAAAATTCTCCTTTTGGTTCTCTTTAGATGCTACATGTTAAGACGTACACGCCACAACAATTCTTTTCGAGATACAATGTGTAGTTTTGGAGATACAAGCTAATTTTGTACTATGCGTTATTTCTTCTCGTAAAGAGTTTCCAATGCGTACATATATGTCTTTACTCTGCAAAACTGTATTTCCTTATGAAGTGGTATTCTTACATATCCTTTCGAGAGAAAACTGTCCTGTGCCTTCTCTTTTGAGGCTACACACTTAGACATACACGCAACATGAAAGCTTTTCGACTTACAACGTGTTGTTTAGGAAAAACAAGATAATTTCGCACGATGCGGGATTTCCTTAAAACGTGATTTTCTGAAAAATTTTGACGAAAGAAAATTCTCCTTATGGTTCTCTTTAGATGCTACATGTTAAGACGTACACGCCACAACAATTCTTTTCGAGATACAACGTGTAGTTTTGGAGATACAAGCTAATTTTGTACGATGCGTTATTTCTTCTCGTAAAGAGTTTCCAATGCGTACGTATATGTCTTTACTCTGCAAAACTGTATTTCCTTATGAAGTGGTATTCTTACATATCCTTTCGAGAGAAAACTGTCCTGTGCCTTCTCTTTTGAGGCTACACACTTAGACATACACGCAACATGAAAGCTTTTCGACTTACAACGTGTTGTTTAGGAAAAACAAGATAATTTCGCACGATGCGGGATTTCCTTAAAACGTGATTTTCTGAAAAATTTTGACGAAAGAAAATTCTCCTTTTGGTTCTCTTTAGATGCTACATGTTAAGACGTACACGCCACAACAATTCTTTTCGAGATACAACGTGTAGTTTTGGAGATACAAGCTAATTTTTTACGATGCGTTATTTCTTCTCGTAAAGATTTTCCAATGCGTACGTATATGTCTTTAATCTGCAAAACTGTATTTCCTTATGAAGTGGTATTCTTACATATCCTTTCGAGAGAAAACTGTCCTGTGCCTTCTCTTTTGAGGCTACACACTTAGACAAACACGCAACATGAAAGCTTTTCGACTTACAACGTGTTGTTTAGGAAAAACAAGATAATTTCGCACGATGCGGGATTTCCTTAAAACGTGATTTTCTGAAAAATTTTGACGAAAGAAAATTCTCCTTTTGGTTCTCTTTAGATGCGACATGTTAAGACGTGCACGCCACAACAATTCTTTTCGAGATACAACGTGTAGTTTTGGAGATACAAGCTAATTTTGTACGATGCGTTATTTCTTCTCGTAAAGAGTTTCCAATGCGTACGTATATGTCTTTACTCTGCAAAACTGTATTTCCTTATGAAGTGGTATTCTTACATATCCTTTCGAGAGAAAACTGTCCTGTGCCTTCTCTTTTGAGGCTACACACTTAGACATACACGCAACATGAAAGCTTTTCGACTTACAACGTGTTGTTTAGGAAAAACAAGATAATTTCGCACGATGCGGGATTTCCTTAAAACGTGATTTTCTGAAAAATTTTGACAAAAGAAAATTCTCCTTTTAGTTCTCTTTAGATGCTACATGTTAAGACATACACGCCACAACAATTCTTTTCGAGATACAACGTGTAGTTTTGGAGATACAAGCTAATTTTGTACGATGCGTTATTTCTTCTCGTAAAGAGTTTCCAATGCGTACGTATATGTCTTTACTCTGCAAAACTGTATTTCCTTATGACGTGGTATTCTTACATATCCTTTCGAGAGAAAACTGTTCTGTGCCTTCTCTTTTGAGGCAACACACTTAGACATACACGCAACATGAAAGCTTTTCGACTTACAACGTGTTGTTTAGGAAAAACAAGATAATTTCGCACGATGCGGGAGTTCCTTAAAACGTGATTTTCTGAAAAATTTTGACGAAAGAAAATTCTCCTTTTGGTTCTCTTTAGATGCTACATGTTAAGACGTACACGCCACAACAATTCTTTTCGAGATACAACGTGTAGTTTTGGAGATACAAGCTAATTTTGTACTATGCGTTATTTCTTCTCGTAAAGAGTTTCCAATGCGTACGTATATGTCTTTACTCTGCAAAACTGTATTTCCTTATGAAGTGGTATTCTTACATATCCTTTCGAGAGAAAACTGTCCTGTGCCTTCTCTTTTGAGGCTACACACTTAGACAAACACGCAACATGAAAGCTTTTCGACTTACAACGTGTTGTTTAGGAAAAACAAGATAATTTCGCACGATGCGGGATTTCCTTAAAACGTGATTTTCTGAAAAATTTTGACGAAAGAAAATTCTCCTTTTGGTTCTCTTTAGATGCTACATGTTAAGACGTACACGCCACAACAATTCTTTTCGAGATACAACGTGTACTTTTGGAGATACAAGCTAATTTTGTACTATGCGTTATTTCTTCTCGTAAAGAGTTTCCAATGGGTACGTATATGTCTTTACTCTGCAAAACTGTATTTCCTTATGAAGTGGTATTCTTACATATCCTTTCGAGAGAAAACTGTCCTGTGCCTTCTCTTTTGAGGCTACACACTTAGACATACACGCAACATGAAAGCTTTTCGACTTACAACGTGTTGTTTAGGAAAAACAAGATAATTTCGCACGATGCGGGATTTCCTTAAAACGTGATTTTCTGAAAAATTTTGACGAAAGAAAATTCTCCTTTTGGTTCTCTTTAGATGCTACATGTTAAGACGTACACGCCACAACAATTCTTTTCGAGATACAACGTGTAGTTTTGGAGATACAAGCTAATTTTGTACGATGCGTTATTTCTTCTCGTAAAGAGTTTCCAATGCATACGTATATGTCTTTACTCTGCAAAACTGTATTTCCTTATGAAGTGGTATTCTTACATATCCTTTCGAGAGAAAACTGTCCTGTGCCTTCTCTTTTGAGGCTACACACTTAGACATACACGCAACATGAAAGCTTTTCGACTTACAACGTGTTGTTTAGGAAAAACAAGATAATTTCGCACGATGCGGGATTTCCTTAAAACGTGATTTTCTGAAAAATTTTGACGAAAGAAAATTCTCCTTTTGGTTCTCTTTAGATGCTACATGTTAAGACGTACACGCCACAACCATTCTTTTCGAGATACAACGTGTAGTTTTGGAGATACAAGCTAATTTTGTACTATGCGTTATTTCTTCTCGTAAAGAGTTTCCAATGCGTACGTATGTCTTTACTCTGCAAAACTGTATTTCCTTATGAAGTGGTATTCTTACATATCCTTTCGAGAGAAAACTGTCCTGTGCCTTCTCTTTTGAGGCTACACACTTAGACATACACGCAACATGAAAGCTTTTCGACTTACAACGTGTTGTTTAGGAAAAACAAGATAATTTCGCACGATGCGGGATTTCCTTAAAACGTGATTTTCTGAAAAATTTTGACGAAAGAAAATTCTTCTTTTGGTTCTCTTTAGATGCTACATGTTAAGACGTACACGCCACAACAATTCTTTTCGAGATACAACGTGTAGTTTTGGAGATACAAGCTAATTTTGTACGATGCGTTATTTCTTCTCGTAAAGAGTTTCCAATGCGTACGTATATGTCTTTACTCTGCAAAACTGTATTTCCTTATGAAGTGGTATTCTTACATATCCTTTCGAGAGAACACTGTCCTGTGCCTTCTCTTTTGAGGCTACACACTTAGACATACACGCAACATGAAAGCTTTTCGACTTACAACGTGTTGTTTAGGAAAAACAAGATAATTTCGCACGATGCGGGATTTCCTTAAAACGTGATTTTCTGAAAATTTTGACGAAAGAAAATTCTCCTTTTGGTTCTCTTTAGATGCTACATGTTAAGACGTACACGCCACAACAATTCTTTTCGAGATACAACGTGTAGTTTTGGAGATACAAGCTAATTTTGTACTATGCGTTATTTCTTCTCGTAAAGAGTTTCCAATGCGTACGTATATGTCTTTACTCTGCAAAACTGTATTTCCTTATGAAGTGGTATTCTTACATATCCTTTCGAGAGAAAATTGTCCTGTGCCTTCTCTTTTGAGGCTACACACTTAGACATACACGCAACATGAAAGCTTTTCGACTTACAACGTGTTGTTTAGGAAAAACAAGATAATTTCGCACGATGCGGGATTTCCTTAAAACGTGATTTTCTGAAAAATTTTGACGAAAGAAAATTCTCCTTTTGGTTCTCTTTAGATGCTACATGTTAAGACGTACACGCCACAACAATTCTTTTCGAGATACAATGTGTAGTTTTGGAGATACAAGCTAATTTTGTACTATGCGTTATTTCTTCTCGTAAAGAGTTTCCAATGCGTACATATATGTCTTTACTCTGCAAAACTGTATTTCCTTATGAAGTGGTATTCTTACATATCCTTTCGAGAGAAAACTGTCCTGTGCCTTCTCTTTTGAGGCTACACACTTAGACATACACGCAACATGAAAGCTTTTCGACTTACAACGTGTTGTTTAGGAAAAACAAGATAATTTCGCACGATGCGGGATTTCCTTAAAACGTGATTTTCTGAAAAATTTTGACGAAAGAAAATTCTCCTTTTGGTTCTCTTTAGATGCTACATGTTAAGACGTACACGCCACAACAATTCTTTTCGAGATACAACGTGTAGTTTTGGAGATACAAGCTAATTTTGTACGATGCCTTATTTCTTCTCGTAAAGAGTTTCCAATGCATACGTATATGTCTTTACTCTGCAAAACTGTATTTCCTTATGAAGTGGTATTCTTACATATCCTTTCGAGAGAAAACTGTCCTGTGCCTTCTCTTTTGAGGCTACACACTTAGACATACACGCAACATGAAAGCTTTTCGACTTACAACGTGTTGTTTAGGAAAAACAAGATAATTTCGCACGATGCGGGATTTCCTTAAAACGTGATTTTCTGAAAAATTTTGACGAAAGAAAATTCTCCTTTTGGTTCTCTTTAGATGCTACATGTTAAGACGTACACGCCACAACAATTCTTTTCGAGATACAACGTGTAGTTTTGGAGATACAAGCTAATTTTGTACTATGCGTTATTTCTTCTCGTAAAGAGTTTCCAATGCGTAC
This sequence comes from Apodemus sylvaticus, assembly GCF_947179515.1. Lineage (NCBI taxonomy): Eukaryota > Metazoa > Chordata > Mammalia > Rodentia > Muridae > Apodemus > Apodemus sylvaticus. The sequence goes on along the minus strand of NW_026263136.1, from coordinate 77,787 downwards.
GTATATGTCTTTACTCTGCAAAACTGTATTTCCTTATGAAGTGGTATTCTTACATATCCTTTCGAGAGAAAACTGTCCTGTGCCTTCTCTTTTGAGGCTACACACTTAGACATACACGCAACATGAAAGCTTTTCGACTTACAACGTGTTGTTTAGGAAAAACAAGATAATTTCGCACGATGCGGGATTTCCTTAAAACGTGATTTTCTGAAAAATTTTGACGAAAGAAAATTCTCCTTTTGGTTCTCTTTAGATGCTACATGTTAAGACGTACACGCCACAACAATTCTTTTCGAGATACAATGTGTAGTTTTGGAGATACAAGCTAATTTTGTACTATGCGTTATTTCTTCTCGTAAAGAGTTTCCAATGCGTACATATATGTCTTTACTCTGCAAAACTGTATTTCCTTATGAAGTGGTATTCTTACATATCCTTTCGAGAGAAAACTGTCCTGTGCCTTCTCTTTTGAGGCTACACACTTAGACATACACGCAACATGAAAGCTTTTCGACTTACAACGTGTTGTTTAGGAAAAACAAGATAATTTCGCACGATGCGGGATTTCCTTAAAACGTGATTTTCTGAAAAATTTTCACGAAAGAAAATTCTCCTTTTGGTTCTCTTTAGATGCTACATGTTAAGACGTACACGCCACAACAATTCTTTTCGAGATACAACGTGTAGTTTTGGAGATACAAACTAATTTTGTACGATGCGTTATTTCTTCTCGTAAAGAGTTTCCAATGCGTACGTATATGTCTTTACTCTGCAAAACTGTATTTCCTTATGAAGTGGTATTCTTACATATCCTTTCGAGAGAAAACTGTCCTGTGCCTTCTCTTTTGAGGCTACACACTTAGACATACACGCAACATGAAAGCTTTTCGACTTACAACGTGTTGTTTAGGAAAAACAAGATAATTTCGCACGATGCGGGATTTCCTTAAAACGTGATTTTCTGAAAAATTTTGACGAAAGAAAATTCTCCTTTTGGTTCTCTTCAGATGCTACATGTTAAGACGTACACGCCACAACAATTCTTTTCGAGATACAACGTGTAGTTTTGGAGATACAAGCTAATTTTGTACGATGCGTTATTTCTTCTCGTAAAGAGTTTCCAATGCGTACGTATATGTCTTTACTCTGCAAAACTGTATTTCCTTATGAAGTGGTATTCTTACATATCCTTTCGAGAGAAAACTGTCCTGTGCCTTCTCTTTTGAGGCTACACACTTAGACATACACGCAACATGAAAGCTTTTCGACTTACAACGTGTTGTTTAGGAAAAACAAGATAATATCGCACGATGCGGGATTTCCTTAAAACGTGATTTTCTGAAAAATTTTGACGAAAGAAAATTCTCCTTTTGGTTCTCTTTAGATGCTACATGTTAAGACGTACACGCCACAATTCTTTTCGAGATACAATGTGTAGTTTTGGAGATACAAGCTAATTTTGTACGATGCGTTATTTCTTCTCGTAAAGAGTTTCCAATGCGTACGTATATGTCTTTACTCTGCAAAACTGTATTTCCTTATGAAGTGGTATTCTTACATATCCTTTCGAGAGAAAACTGTCCTGTGCCTTCTCTTTTGAGGCTACACACTTAGACATACCCGCAACATGAAAGCTTTTCGACTTACAACGTGTTGTTTAGGAAAAACAAGATATTTTCGCACGATGCGGGATTTCCTTAAAACGTGATTTTCTGAAAAATTTTGACGAAAGAAAATTCTCCTTTTGGTTCTCTTTAGATGCTACATGTTAAGACGTACACGCCACAACAATTCTTTTCGAGATACAACGTGTAGTTTTGGAGATACAAGCTAATTTTGTACGATGCGTTATTTCTTCTCGTAAAGTTTCCAATGCGTACGTATATGTCTTTACTCTGCAAAACTGTATTTCCTTATGAAGTGGTATTCTTACATATCCATTCGAGAGAAAACTGTCCTGTGCCTTCTCTTTTGAGGCTACACACTTAGACATACACGCAACATGAAAGCTTTTCGACTTACAACGTGTTGTTTAGGAAAAACAAGATAATTTCGCACGATGCGGGATTTCCTTAAAACGTGATTTTCTGAAAAATTTTGACGAAAGAAAATTCTCCTTTTGGTTCTCTTTAGATGCTACATGTTAAGACGTACACGCCACAACAATTCTTTTCGAGATACAACGTGTAGTTTTGGAGATACAAGCTAATTTTGTACGATGCGTTATTTCTTCTCGTAAAGATTTTCCAATGCGTACGTATATGTCTTTAATCTGCAAAACTGTATTTCCTTATGAAGTGGTATTCTTACATATCCTTTCGAGAGAAAACTGTCCTGTGCCTTCTCTTTTGAGGCTACACACTTAGACAAACACCGCAACATGAAAGCTTTTCGACTTACAACGTGTTGTTTAGGAAAAAACAAGATAATTTCGCACGATGCGGGATTTCCCTTAAAACGTGATTTTCTGAAAAATTTTGACGAAAGAAAATTCTCCTTTTGGTTCTCTTTAGATGCGACATGTTAAGACGTACACGCCACAACAATTCTTTTCGAGATACAACGTGTAGTTTTGGAGATACAAGCTAATTTTGTACGATGCGTTATTTCTTCTCGTAAAGAGTTTCCAATGCGTACGTATATGTCTTTACTCTGCAAAACTGTATTTCCTTATGAAGTGGTATTCTTACATATCCTTTCGAGAGAAAACTGTCCTGTGCCTTCTCTTTTGAGGCTACACACTTAGACATACACGCAACATGAAAGCTTTTCGACTTACAACGTGTTGTTTAGGAAAAACAAGATAATTTCGCACGATGCGGGATTTCCTTAAAACGTGATTTTCTGAAAAATTTTGACAAAAGAAAATTCTCCTTTTAGTTCTCTTTAGATGCTACATGTTAAGACATACACGCCACAACAATTCTTTTCGAGATACAACGTGTAGTTTTGGAGATACAAGCTAATTTTGTACGATGCGTTATTTCTTCTCGTAAAGAGTTTCCAATGCGTACGTATATGTCTTTACTCTGCAAAACTGTATTTCCTTATGACGTGGTATTCTTACATATCCTTTCGAGAGAAAACTGTTCTGTGCCTTCTCTTTTGAGGCAACACACTTAGACATACACGCAACATGAAAGCTTTTCGACTTACAACGTGTTGTTTAGGAAAAACAAGATAATTTCGCACGATGCGGGAGTTCCTTAAAACGTGATTTTCTGAAAAATTTTGACGAAAGAAAATTCTCCTTTTGGTTCTCTTTAGATGCTACATGTTAAGACGTACACGCCACAACAATTCTTTTCGAGATACAACGTGTAGTTTTGGAGATACAAACTAATTTTGTACGATGCGTTATTTCTTCTCGTAAAGAGTTTCCAATGCGTACGTATATGTCTTTACTCTGCAAAACTGTATTTCCTTATGAAGTGGTATTCTTACATATCCTTTCGAGAGAAAACTGTCCTGTGCCTTCTCTTTTGAGGCTACACACTTAGACATACACGCAACATGAAAGCTTTTCGACTTACAACGTGTTGTTTAGGAAAAACAAGATAATTTCGCACGATGCGGGATTTCCTTAAAACGTGATTTTCTGAAAAATTTTGACGAAAGAAAATTCTCCTTTTGGTTCTCTTCAGATGCTACATGTTAAGACGTACACGCCACAACAATTCTTTTCGAGATACAACGTGTAGTTTTGGAGATACAAGCTAATTTTGTACGATGCGTTATTTCTTCTCGTAAAGAGTTTCCAATGCGTACGTATATGTCTTTACTCTGCAAAACTGTATTTCCTTATGAAGTGGTATTCTTACATATCCTTTCGAGAGAAAACTGTCCTGTGCCTTCTCTTTTGAGGCTACACACTTAGACATACACGCAACGTGAAAGCTTTTCGACTTACAACGTGTTGTTTAGGAAAAACAAGATAATTTCGCACGATGCGGGATTTCCTTAAAACGTGATTTTCTGAAAAATTTTGACGAAAGAAAATTCTCCTTTTGGTTCTCTTTAGATGCTACATGTTAAGACGTACACGCCACAACAATTCTTTTCGAGATACAACGTGTAGTTTTGGAGATACAAGCTAATTTTGTACGATGCGTTATTTCTTCTCGTAAAGAGTTTCCAATGCGTACGTATATGTCTTTACTCTGCAAAACTGTATTTCCTTATGAAGTGGTATTCTTACATATCCTTTCGAGAGAAAACTGTCCTGTGCCTTCTCTTTTGAGGCTACACACTTAGACATACCCGCAACATGAAAGCTTTTCGACTTACAACGTGTTGTTTAGGAAAAACAAGATATTTTCGCACGATGCGGGATTTCCTTAAAACGTGATTTTCTGAAAAATTTTGACGAAAGAAAATTCTCCTTTTGGTTCTCTTTAGATGCTACATGTTAAGACGTACACGCCACAACAATTCTTTTCGAGATACAACGTGTAGTTTTGGAGATACAAGCTAATTTTGTACGATGCGTTATTTCTTCTCGTAAAGTTTCCAATGCGTACGTATATGTCTTTACTCTGCAAAACTGTATTTCCTTATGAAGTGGTATTCTTACATATCCATTCGAGAGAAAACTGTCCTGTGCCTTCTCTTTTGAGGCTACACACTTAGACATACACGCAACATGAAAGCTTTTCGACTTACAACGTGTTGTTTAGGAAAAACAAGATAATTTCGCACGATGCGGGATTTCCTTAAAACGTGATTTTCTGAAAAATTTTGACGAAAGAAAATTCTCCTTTTGGTTCTCTTTAGATGCTACATGTTAAGACGTACACGCCACAACAATTCTTTTCGAGATACAACGTGTAGTTTTGGAGATACAAGCTAATTTTGTACGATGCGTTATTTCTTCTCGTAAAGATTTTCCAATGCGTACGTATATGTCTTTAATCTGCAAAACTGTATTTCCTTATGAAGTGGTATTCTTACATATCCTTTCGAGAGAAAACTGTCCTGTGCCTTCTCTTTTGAGGCTACACACTTAGACAAACACGCAACATGAAAGCTTTTCGACTTACAACGTGTTGTTTAGGAAAAACAAGATAATTTCGCACGATGCGGGATTTCCTTAAAACGTGATTTTCTGAAAAATTTTGACGAAAGAAAATTCTCCTTTTGGTTCTCTTTAGATGCGACATGTTAAGACGTACACGCCACAACAATTCTTTTCGAGATACAACGTGTAGTTTTGGAGATACAAGCTAATTTTGTACGATGCGTTATTTCTTCTCGTAAAGAGTTTCCAATGCGTACGTATATGTCTTTACTCTGCAAAACTGTATTTCCTTATGAAGTGGTATTCTTACATATCCTTTCGAGAGAAAACTGTCCTGTGCCTTCTCTTTTGAGGCTACACACTTAGACATACACGCAACATGAAAGCTTTTCGACTTACAACGTGTTGTTTAGGAAAAACAAGATAATTTCGCACGATGCGGGATTTCCTTAAAACGTGATTTTCTGAAAAATTTTGACAAAAGAAAATTCTCCTTTTAGTTCTCTTTAGATGCTACATGTTAAGACATACACGCCACAACAATTCTTTTCGAGATACAACGTGTAGTTTTGGAGATACAAGCTAATTTTGTACGATGCGTTATTTCTTCTCGTAAAGAGTTTCCAATGCGTACGTATATGTCTTTACTCTGCAAAACTGTATTTCCTTATGACGTGGTATTCTTACATATCCTTTCGAGAGAAAACTGTTCTGTGCCTTCTCTTTTGAGGCAACACACTTAGACATACACGCAACATGAAAGCTTTTCGACTTACAACGTGTTGTTTAGGAAAAACAAGATAATTTCGCACGATGCGGGAGTTCCTTAAAACGTGATTTTCTGAAAAATTTTGACGAAAGAAAATTCTCCTTTTGGTTCTCTTTAGATGCTACATGTTAAGACGTACACGCCACAACAATTCTTTTCGAGATACAACGTGTAGTTTTGGAGATACAAGCTAATTTTGTACTATGCGTTATTTCTTCTCGTAAAGAGTTTCCAATGCGTACGTATATGTCTTTACTCTGCAAAACTGTATTTCCTTATGAAGTGGTATTCTTACATATCCTTTCGAGAGAAAACTGTCCTGTGCCTTCTCTTTTGAGGCTACACACTTAGACAAACACGCAACATGAAAGCTTTTCGACTTACAACGTGTTGTTTAGGAAAAACAAGATAATTTCGCACGATGCGGGATTTCCTTAAAACGTGATTTTCTGAAAAATTTTGACGAAAGAAAATTCTCCTTTTGGTTCTCTTTAGATGCTACATGTTAAGACGTACACGCCACAACAATTCTTTTCGAGATACAACGTGTACTTTTGGAGATACAAGCTAATTTTGTACTATGCGTTATTTCTTCTCGTAAAGAGTTTCCAATGCGTACGTATATGTCTTTACTCTGCAAAACTGTATTTCCTTATGAAGTGGTATTCTTACATATCCTTTCGAGAGAAAACTGTCCTGTGCCTTCTCTTTTGAGGCTACACACTTAGACATACACGCAACATGAAAGCTTTTCGACTTACAACGTGTTGTTTAGGAAAAACAAGATAATTTCGCACGATGCGGGATTTCCTTAAAACGTGATTTTCTGAAAAATTTTGACGAAAGAAAATTCTCCTTTTGGTTCTCTTTAGATGCTACATGTTAAGACGTACACGCCACAACAATTCTTTTCGAGATACAACGTGTAGTTTTGGAGATACAAGCTAATTTTGTACGATGCGTTATTTCTTCTCGTAAAGAGTTTCCAATGCGTACGTATATGTCTTTACTCTGCAAAACTGTATTTCCTTATGAAGTGGTATTCTTACATATCCTTTCGAGAGAAAACTGTCCTGTGCCTTCTCTTTTGAGGCTACACACTTAGACATACACGCAACATGAAAGCTTTTCGACTTACAACGTGTTGTTTAGGAAAAACAAGATAATTTCGCACGATGCGGGATTTCCTTAAAACGTGATTTTCTGAAAAATTTTGACGAAAGAAAATTCTCCTTTTGGTTCTCTTTAGATGCTACATGTTAAGACGTACACGCCACAACCATTCTTTTCGAGATACAACGTGTAGTTTTGGAGATACAAGCTAATTTTGTACTATGCGTTATTTCTTCTCGTAAAGAGTTTCCAATGCGTACGTATGTCTTTACTCTGCAAAACTGTATTTCCTTATGAAGTGGTATTCTTACATATCCTTTCGAGAGAAAACTGTCCTGTGCCTTCTCTTTTGAGGCTACACACTTAGACATACACGCAACATGAAAGCTTTTCGACTTACAACGTGTTGTTTAGGAAAAACAAGATAATTTCGCACGATGCGGGATTTCCTTAAAACGTGATTTTCTGAAAAATTTTGACGAAAGAAAATTCTTCTTTTGGTTCTCTTTAGATGCTACATGTTAAGACGTACACGCCACAACAATTCTTTTCGAGATACAACGTGTAGTTTTGGAGATACAAGCTAATTTTGTACGATGCGTTATTTCTTCTCGTAAAGAGTTTCCAATGCGTACGTATATGTCTTTACTCTGCAAAACTGTATTTCCTTATGAAGTGGTATTCTTACATATCCTTTCGAGAGAAAACTGTCCTGTGCCTTCTCTTTTGAGGCTACACACTTAGACATACACGCAACATGAAAGCTTTTCGACTTACAACGTGTTGTTTAGGAAAAACAAGATAATTTCGCACGATGCGGGATTTCCTTAAAACGTGATTTTCTGAAAAATTTTGACGAAAGAAAATTCTCCTTTTGGTTCTCTTTAGATGCTACATGTTAAGACGTACACGCCACAACAATTCTTTTCGAGATACAACGTGTAGTTTTGGAGATACAAGCTAATTTTGTACTATGCGTTATTTCTTCTCGTAAAGAGTTTCCAATGCGTACGTATATGTCTTTACTCTGCAAAACTGTATTTCCTTATGAAGTGGTATTCTTACATATCCTTTCGAGAGAAAACTGTCCTGTGCCTTCTCTTTTGAGGCTACACACTTAGACATACACGCAACATGAAAGCTTTTCGACTTACAACGTGTTGTTTAGGAAAAACAAGATAATTTCGCACGATGCGGGATTTCCTTAAAACGTGATTTTCTGAAAAATTTTGACGAAAGAAAATTCTCCTTTTGGTTCTCTTTAGATGCTACATGTTAAGACGTACACGCCACAACAATTCTTTTCGAGATACAATGTGTAGTTTTGGAGATACAAGCTAATTTTGTACTATGCGTTATTTCTTCTCGTAAAGAGTTTCCAATGCGTACATATATGTCTTTACTCTGCAAAACTGTATTTCCTTATGAAGTGGTATTCTTACATATCCTTTCGAGAGAAAACTGTCCTGTGCCTTCTCTTTTGAGGCTACACACTTAGACATACACGCAACATGAAAGCTTTTCGACTTACAACGTGTTGTTTAGGAAAAACAAGATAATTTCGCACGATGCGGGATTTCCTTAAAACGTGATTTTCTGAAAAATTTTGACGAAAGAAAATTCTCCTTTTGGTTCTCTTTAGATGCTACATGTTAAGACGTACACGCCACAACAATTCTTTTCGAGATACAACGTGTAGTTTTGGAGATACAAGCTAATTTTGTACTATGCGTTATTTCTTCTCGTTAGAGTTTCCAATGCGTACGTATATGTCTTTACTCTGCAAAACTGTATTTCCTTATGAAGTGGTATTCTTACATATCCTTTCGAGAGAAAACTGTCCTGTGCCTTCTCTTTTGAGGCTACACACTTAGACATACACGCAACATGAAAGCTTTTCGACTTACAACGTGTTGTTTAGGAAAAACAAGATAATTTCGCACGATGCGGGATTTCCTTAAAACGTGATTTTCTGAAAAATTTTGACGAAAGAAAATTCTCCTTTTGGTTCTCTTTAGATGCTACATGTTAAGACGTACACGCCACAACAATTCTTTTCGAGATACAACGTGTAGTTTTGGAGATACAAACTAATTTTGTACGATGCGTTATTTCTTCTCGTAAAGAGTTTCCAATGCGTACGTATATGTCTTTACTCTGCAAAACTGTATTTCCTTATGAAGTGGTATTCTTACATATCCTTTCGAGAGAAAACTGTCCTGTGCCTTCTCTTTTGAGGCTACACACTTAGACATACACGCAACATGAAAGCTTTTCGACTTACAACGTGTTGTTTAGGAAAAACAAGATAATTTCGCACGATGCGGGATTTCCTTAAAACGTGATTTTCTGAAAAATTTTGACGAAAGAAAATTCTCCTTTTGGTTCTCTTCAGATGCTACATGTTAAGACGTACACGCCACAACAATTCTTTTCGAGATACAACGTGTAGTTTTGGAGATACAAGCTAATTTTGTACGATGCGTTATTTCTTCTCGTAAAGAGTTTCCAATGCGTACGTATATGTCTTTACTCTGCAAAACTGTATTTCCTTATGAAGTGGTATTCTTACATATCCTTTCGAGAGAAAACTGTCCTGTGCCTTCTCTTTTGAGGCTACACACTTAGACATACACGCAACATGAAAGCTTTTCGACTTACAACGTGTTGTTTAGGAAAAACAAGATAATATCGCACGATGCGGGATTTCCTTAAAACGTGATTTTCTGAAAAATTTTGACGAAAGAAAATTCTCCTTTTGGTTCTCTTTAGATGCTACATGTTAAGACGTACACGCCACAACAATTCTTTTCGAGATACAATGTGTAGTTTTGGAGATACAAGCTAATTTTGTACGATGCGTTATTTCTTCTCGTAAAGAGTTTCCAATGCGTACGTATATGTCTTTACTCTGCAAAACTGTATTTCCTTATGAAGTGGTATTCTTACATATCCTTTCGAGAGAAAACTGTCCTGTGCCTTCTCTTTTGAGGCTACACACTTAGACATACCCGCAACATGAAAGCTTTTCGACTTACAACGTGTTGTTTAGGAAAAACAAGATATTTTCGCACGATGCGGGATTTCCTTAAAACGTGATTTTCTGAAAAATTTTGACGAAAGAAAATTCTCCTTTTGGTTCTCTTTAGATGCTACATGTTAAGACGTACACGCCACAACAATTCTTTTCGAGATACAACGTGTAGTTTTGGAGATACAAGCTAATTTTGTACGATGCGTTATTTCTTCTCGTAAAGTTTCCAATGCGTACGTATATGTCTTTACTCTGCAAAACTGTATTTCCTTATGAAGTGGTATTCTTACATATCCATTCGAGAGAAAACTGTCCTGTGCCTTCTCTTTTGAGGCTACACACTTAGACATACACGCAACATGAAAGCTTTTCGACTTACAACGTGTTGTTTAGGAAAAACAAGATAATTTCGCACGATGCGGGATTTCCTTAAAACGTGATTTTCTGAAAAATTTTGACGAAAGAAAATTCTCCTTTTGGTTCTCTTTAGATGCTACATGTTAAGACGTAAACGCCACAACAATTCTTTTCGAGATACAACGTGTAGTTTTGGAGATACAAGCTAATTTTGTACGATGCATTATTTCTTCTCGTAAAGATTTTCCAATGCGTACGTATATGTCTTTAATCTGCAAAACTGTATTTCCTTATGAAGTGGTATTCTTACATATCCTTTCGAGAGAAAACTGTCCTGTGCCTTCTCTTTTGAGGCTACACACTTAGACAAACACGCAACATGAAAGCTTTTCGACTTACAACGTGTTGTTTAGGAAAAACAAGATAATTTCGCACGATGCGGGATTTCCTTAAAACGTGATTTTCTGAAAAATTTTGACGAAAGAAAATTCTCCTTTTGGTTCTCTTTAGATGCGACATGTTAAGACGTACACGCCACAACAATTCTTTTCGAGATACAACGTGGAGTTTTGGAGATACAAGCTAATTTTGTACGATGCGTTATTTCTTCTCATAAAGAGTTTCCAATGCGTACGTATATGTCTTTACTCTGCAAAACTGTATTTCCTTATGAAGTGGTATTCTTACATATCCTTTCGAGAGAAAACTGTCCTGTGCCTTCTCTTTTGAGGCTACACACTTAGACATACACGCAACATGAAAGCTTTTCGACTTACAACGTGTTGTTTAGGAAAAACAAGATAATTTCGCACGATGCGGGATTTCCTTAAAACGTGATTTTCTGAAAAATTTTGACGAAAGAAAATTCTCCTTTTGGTTCTCTTTAGATGCTACATGTTAAGACGTACACGCCACAACAATTCTTTTCGAGATACAACGTGTAGTTTTGGAGATACAAGCTAATTTTGTACGATGCGTTATTTCTTCTCGTAAAGAGTTTCCAATGCGTACGTATATGTCTTTACTCTGCAAAACTGTATTTCCTTATGAAGTGGTATTCTTACATATCCTTTCGAGAGAAAACTGTCCTGTGCCTTCTCTTTTGAGGCTACACACTTAGACATACCCGCAACATGAAAGCTTTTCGACTTACAACGTGTTGTTTAGGAAAAACAAGATATTTTCGCACGATGCGGGATTTCCTTAAAACGTGATTTTCTGAAAAATTTTGACGAAAGAAAATTCTCCTTTTGGTTCTCTTTAGATGCTACATGTTAAGACGTACACGCCACAACAATTCTTTTCGAGATACAACGTGTAGTTTTGGAGATACAAGCTAATTTTGTACGATGCGTTATTTCTTCTCGTAAAGTTTCCAATGCGTACGTATATGTCTTTACTCTGCAAAACTGTATTTCCTTATGAAGTGGTATTCTTACATATCCATTCGAGAGAAAACTGTCCTGTGCCTTCTCTTTTGAGGCTACACACTTAGACATACACGCAACATGAAAGCTTTTCGACTTACAACGTGTTGTTTAGGAAAAACAAGATAATTTCGCACGATGCGGGATTTCCTTAAAACGTGATTTTCTGAAAAATTTTGACGAAAGAAAATTCTCCTTTTGGTTCTCTTTAGATGCTACATGTTAAGACGTACACGCCACAACAATTCTTTTCGAGATACAACGTGTAGTTTTGGAGATACAAGCTAATTTTGTACGATGCGTTATTTCTTCTCGTAAAGATTTTCCAATGCGTACGTATATGTCTTTAATCTGCAAAACTGTATTTCCTTATGAAGTGGTATTCTTACATATCCTTTCGAGAGAAAACTGTCCTGTGCCTTCTCTTTTGAGGCTACACACTTAGACAAACACGCAACATGAAAGCTTTTCGACTTACAACGTGTTGTTTAGGAAAAACAAGATAATTTCGCACGATGCGGGATTTCCTTAAAACGTGATTTTCTGAAAAATTTTGACGAAAGAAAATTCTCCTTTTGGTTCTCTTTAGATGCGACATGTTAAGACGTACACGCCACAACAATTCTTTTCGAGATACAACGTGGAGTTTTGGAGATACAAGCTAATTTTGTACGATGCGTTATTTCTTCTCATAAAGAGTTTCCAATGCGTACGTATATGTCTTTACTCTGCAAAACTGTATTTCCTTATGAAGTGGTTTTCTTACATATCCTTTCGAGAGAAAACTGTCCTGTGCCTTCTCTTTTGAGGCTACACACTTAGACATACACGCAACATGAAAGCTTTTCGACTTACAACGTGTTGTTTAGGAAAAACAAGATAATTTCGCACGATGCGGGATTTCCTTAAAACGTGATTTTCTGAAAAATTTTGACGAAAGAAAATTCTCCTTTTGGTTCTCTTTAGATGCTACATGTTAAGACGTACACGCCACAACAATTCTTTTCGAGATACAACGTGTAGTTTTGGAGATACAAGCTAATTTTGTACGATGCGTTATTTCTTCTCGTAAAGAGTTTCCAATGCGTACGTATATGTCTTTACTCTGCAAAACTGTATTTCCTTATGAAGTGGTATTCTTACATATCCTTTCGAGAGAAAACTGTCCTGTGCCTTCTCTTTTGAGGCTACACACTTAGACATACACGCAACATGAAAGCTTTTCGACTTACAACGTGTTGTTTAGGAAAAACAAGATAATTTCGCACGATGCGGGATTTCCTTAAAACGTGATTTTCTGAAAAATTTTGACGAAAGAAAATTCTCCTTTTGGTTCTCTTTAGATGCTACATGTTAAGACGTACACGCCACAACCATTCTTTTCGAGATACAACGTGTAGTTTTGGAGATACAAGCTAATTTTGTACTATGCGTTATTTCTTCTCGTAAAGAGTTTCCAATGCGTACGTATGTCTTTACTCTGCAAAACTGTATTTCCTTATGAAGTGGTATTCTTACATATCCTTTCGAGAGAAAACTGTCCTGTGCCTTCTCTTTTGAGGCTACACACTTAGACATACACGCAACATGAAAGCTTTTCGACTTACAACGTGTTGTTTAGGAAAAACAAGATAATTTCGCAGGATGCGGGATTTCCTTAAAACGTGATTTTCTGAAAAATTTTGACGAAAGAAAATTCTTCTTTTGGTTCTCTTTAGATGCTACATGTTAAGACGTACACGCCACAACAATTCTTTTCGAGATACAACGTGTAGTTTTGGAGATACAAGCTAATTTTGTACGATGCGTTATTTCTTCTCGTAAAGAGTTTCCAATGCGTACGTATATGTCTTTACTCTGCAAAACTGTATTTCCTTATGAAGTGGTATTCTTACATATCCTTTCGAGAGAAAACTGTCCTGTGCCTTCTCTTTTGAGGCTACACACTTAGACATACACGCAACATGAAAGCTTTTCGACTTACAACGTGTTGTTTAGGAAAAACAAGATAATTTCGCACGATGCGGGATTTCCTTAAAACGTGATTTTCTGAAAAATTTTGACGAAAGAAAATTCTCCTTTTGGTTCTCTTTAGATGCTACATGTTAAGACGTACACGCCACAACAATTCTTTTCGAGATACAACGTGTAGTTTTGGAGATACAAGCTAATTTTGTACTATGCGTTATTTCTTCTCGTAAAGAGTTTCCAATGCGTACGTATATGTCTTTACTCTGCAAAACTGTATTTCCTTATGAAGTGGTATTCTTACATATCCTTTCGAGAGAAAACTGTCCTGTGCCTTCTCTTTTGAGGCTACACACTTAGACATACACGCAACATGAAAGCTTTTCGACTTACAACGTGTTGTTTAGGAAAAACAAGATAATTTCGCACGATGCGGGATTTCCTTAAAACGTGATTTTCTGAAAAATTTTGACGAAAGAAAATTCTCCTTTTGGTTCTCTTTAGATGCTACATGTTAAGACGTACACGCCACAACAATTCTTTTCGAGATACAATGTGTAGTTTTGGAGATACAAGCTAATTTTGTACTATGCGTTATTTCTTCTCGTAAAGAGTTTCCAATGCGTACATATATGTCTTTACTCTGCAAAACTGTATTTCCTTATGAAGTGGTATTCTTACATATCCTTTCGAGAGAAAACTGTCCTGTGCCTTCTCTTTTGAGGCTACACACTTAGACATACACGCAACATGAAAGCTTTTCGACTTACAACGTGTTGTTTAGGAAAAACAAGATAATTTCGCACGATGCGGGATTTCCTTAAAACGTGATTTTCTGAAAAATTTTGACGAAAGAAAATTCTCCTTTTGGTTCTCTTTAGATGCTACATGTTAAGACGTACACGCCACAACAATTCTTTTCGAGATACAACGTGTAGTTTTGGAGATACAAGCTAATTTTGTACTATGCGTTATTTCTTCTCGTAAAGAGTTTCCAATGCGTACGTATATGTCTTTACTCTGCAAAACTGTATTTCCTTATGAAGTGGTATTCTTACATATCCTTTCGAGAGAAAACTGTCCTGTGCCTTCTCTTTTGAGGCTACACACTTAGACATACACGCAACATGAAAGCTTTTCGACTTACAACGTGTTGTTTAGGAAAAACAAGATAATTTCGCACGATGCGGGATTTCCTTAAAACGTGATTTTCTGAAAAATTTTGACGAAAGAAAATTCTCCTTTTGGTTCTCTTTAGATGCTACATGTTAAGACGTACACGCCACAACAATTCTTTTCGAGATACAACGTGTAGTTTTGGAGATACAAACTAATTTTGTACGATGCGTTATTTCTTCTCGTAAAGAGTTTCCAATGCGTACGTATATGTCTTTACTCTGCAAAACTGTATTTCCTTATGAAGTGGTATTCTTACATATCCTTTCGAGAGAAAACTGTCCTGTGCCTTCTCTTTTGAGGCTACACACTTAGACATACACGCAACATGAAAGCTTTTCGACTTACAACGTGTTGTTTAGGAAAAACAAGATAATTTCGCACGATGCGGGATTTCCTTAAAACGTGATTTTCTGAAAAATTTTGACGAAAGAAAATTCTCCTTTTGGTTCTCTTCAGATGCTACATGTTAAGACGTACACGCCACAACAATTCTTTTCGAGATACAACGTGTAGTTTTGGAGATACAAGCTAATTTTGTACGATGCGTTATTTCTTCTCGTAAAGAGTTTCCAATGCGTACGTATATGTCTTTACTCTGCAAAACTGTATTTCCTTATGAAGTGGTATTCTTACATATCCTTTCGAGAGAAAACTGTCCTGTGCCTTCTCTTTTGAGGCTACACACTTAGACATACACGCAACATGAAAGCTTTTCGACTTACAACGTGTTGTTTAGGAAAAACAAGATAATATCGCACGATGCGGGATTTCCTTAAAACGTGATTTTCTGAAAAATTTTGACGAAAGAAAATTCTCCTTTTGGTTCTCTTTAGATGCTACATGTTAAGACGTACACGCCACAACAATTCTTTTCGAGATACAATGTGTAGTTTTGGAGATACAAGCTAATTTTGTACGATGCGTTATTTCTTCTCGTAAAGAGTTTCCAATGCGTACGTATATGTCTTTACTCTGCAAAACTGTATTTCCTTATGAAGTGGTATTCTTACATATCCTTTCGAGAGAAAACTGTCCTGTGCCTTCTCTTTTGAGGCTACACACTTAGACATACCCGCAACATGAAAGCTTTTCGACTTACAACGTGTTGTTTAGGAAAAACAAGATATTTTCGCACGATGCGGGATTTCCTTAAAACGTGATTTTCTGAAAAATTTTGACGAAAGAAAATTCTCCTTTTGGTTCTCTTTAGATGCTACATGTTAAGACGTACACGCCACAACAATTCTTTTCGAGATACAACGTGTAGTTTTGGAGATACAAGCTAATTTTGTACGATGCGTTATTTCTTCTCGTAAAGTTTCCAATGCGTACGTATATGTCTTTACTCTGCAAAACTGTATTTCCTTATGAAGTGGTATTCTTACATATCCATTCGAGAGAAAACTGTCCTGTGCCTTCTCTTTTGAGGCTACACACTTAGACATACACGCAACATGAAAGCTTTTCGACTTACAACGTGTTGTTTAGGAAAAACAAGATAATTTCGCACGATGCGGGATTTCCTTAAAACGTGATTTTCTGAAAAATTTTGACGAAAGAAAATTCTCCTTTTGGTTCTCTTTAGATGCTACATGTTAAGACGTACACGCCACAACAATTCTTTTCGAGATACAACGTGTAGTTTTGGAGATACAAGCTAATTTTGTACGATGCGTTATTTCTTCTCGTAAAGATTTTCCAATGCGTACGTATATGTCTTTAATCTGCAAAACTGTATTTCCTTATGAAGTGGTATTCTTACATATCCTTTCGAGAGAAAACTGTCCTGTGCCTTCTCTTTTGAGGCTACACACTTAGACAAACACGCAACATGAAAGCTTTTCGACTTACAACGTGTTGTTTAGGAAAAACAAGATAATTTCGCACGATGCGGGATTTCCTTAAAACGTGATTTTCTGAAAAATTTTGACGAAAGAAAATTCTCCTTTTGGTTCTCTTTAGATGCGACATGTTAAGACGTACACGCCACAACAATTCTTTTCGAGATACAACGTGGAGTTTTGGAGATACAAGCTAATTTTGTACGATGCGTTATTTCTTCTCATAAAGAGTTTCCAATGCGTACGTATATGTCTTTACTCTGCAAAACTGTATTTCCTTATGAAGTGGTATTCTTACATATCCTTTCGAGAGAAAACTGTCCTGTGCCTTCTCTTTTGAGGCTACACACTTAGACATACACGCAACATGAAAGCTTTTCGACTTACAACGTGTTGTTTAGGAAAAACAAGATAATTTCCCACGATGCGGGATTTCCTTAAAACGTGATTTTCTGAAAAATTTTGACAAAAGAAAATACTCCTTTTAGTTCTCTTTAGATGCTACATGTTAAGACATACACGCCACAACAATTCTTTTCGAGATACAACGTGTAGTTTTGGAGATACAAGCTAATTTTGTACGATGCGTTATTTCTTCTCGTAAAGAGTTTCCAATGCGTACGTATATGTCTTTACTCTGCAAAACTGTATTTCCTTATGACGTGGTATTCTTACATATCCTTTCGAGAGAAAACTGTTCTGTGCCTTCTCTTTTGAGGCAACACACTTAGACATACACGCAACATGAAAGCTTTTCGACTTACAACGTGTTGTTTAGGAAAAACAAGATAATTTCGCACGATGCGGGAGTTCCTTAAAACGTGATTTTCTGAAAAATTTTGACGAAAGAAAATTCTCCTTTTGGTTCTCTTTAGATGCTACATGTTAAGACGTACACGCCACAACAATTCTTTTCGAGATACAACGTGTAGTTTTGGAGATACAAGCTAATTTTGTACTATGCGTTATTTCTTCTCGTAAAGAGTTTCCAATGCGTACGTATATGTCTTTACTCTGCAAAACTGTATTTCCTTATGAAGTGGTATTCTTACATATCCTTTCGAGAGAAAACTGTCCTGTGCCTTCTCTTTTGAGGCTACACACTTAGACAAACACGCAACATGAAAGCTTTTCGACTTACAACGTGTTGTTTAGGAAAAACAAGATAATTTCGCACGATGCGGGATTTCCTTAAAACGTGATTTTCTGAAAAATTTTGACGAAAGAAAATTCTCCTTTTGGTTCTCTTTAGATGCTACATGTTAAGACGTACACGCCACAACAATTCTTTTCGAGATACAACGTGTACTTTTGGAGATACAAGCTAATTTTGTACTATGCGTTATTTCTTCTCGTAAAGAGTTTCCAATGCGTACGTATATGTCTTTACTCTGCAAAACTGTATTTCCTTATGAAGTGGTATTCTTACATATCCTTTCGAGAGAAAACTGTCCTGTGCCTTCTCTTTTGAGGCTACACACTTAGACATACACGCAACATGAAAGCTTTTCGACTTACAACGTGTTGTTTAGGAAAAACAAGATAATTTCGCACGATGCGGGATTTCCTTAAAACGTGATTTTCTGAAAAATTTTGACGAAAGAAAATTCTCCTTTTGGTTCTCTTTAGATGCTACATGTTAAGACGTACACGCCACAACAATTCTTTTCGAGATACAACGTGTAGTTTTGGAGATACAAGCTAATTTTGTACGATGCGTTATTTCTTCTCGTAAAGAGTTTCCAATGCGTACGTATATGTCTTTACTCTGCAAAACTGTATTTCCTTATGAAGTGGTATTCTTACATATCCTTTCGAGAGAAAACTGTCCTGTGCCTTCTCTTTTGAGGCTACACACTTAGACATACACGCAACATGAAAGCTTTTCGACTTACAACGTGTTGTTTAGGAAAAACAAGATAATTTCGCACGATGCGGGATTTCCTTAAAACGTGATTTTCTGAAAAATTTTGACGAAAGAAAATTCTCCTTTTGGTTCTCTTTAGATGCTACATGTTAAGACGTACACGCCACAACCATTCTTTCGAGATACAACGTGTAGTTTTGGAGATACAAGCTAATTTTGTACTATGCGTTATTTCTTCTCGTAAAGAGTTTCCAATGCGTACGTATATGTCTTTACTCTGCAAAACTGTATTTCCTTATGAAGTGGTATTCTTACATATCCTTTCGAGAGAAAACTGTCCTGTGCCTTCTCTTTTGAGGCTACACACTTAGACATACACGCAACATGAAAGCTTTTCGACTTACAACGTGTTGTTTAGGAAAAACAAGATAATTTCGCACGATGCGGGATTTCCTTAAAACGTGATTTTCTGAAAAATTTTGACGAAAGAAAATTCTTCTTTTGGTTCTCTTTAGATGCTACATGTTAAGACGTACACGCCACAACAATTCTTTTCGAGATACAACGTGTAGTTTTGGAGATACAAGCTAATTTTGTACGATGCGTTATTTCTTCTCGTAAAGAGTTTCCAATGCGTACGTATATGTCTTTACTCTGCAAAACTGTATTTCCTTATGAAGTGGTATTCTTACATATCCTTTCGAGAGAAAACTGTCCTGTGCCTTCTCTTTGGAGGCTACACACTTAGACATACACGCAACATGAAAGCTTTTCGACTTACAACGTGTTGTTTAGGAAAAACAAGATAATTTCGCACGATGCGGGATTTCCTTAAAACGTGATTTTCTGAAAAATTTTGACGAAAGAAAATTCTCCTTTTGGTTCTCTTTAGATGCTACATGTTAAGACGTACACGCCACAACAATTCTTTTCGAGATACAACGTGTAGTTTTGGAGATACAAGCTAATTTTGTACTATGCGTTATTTCTTCTCGTAAAGAGTTTCCAATGCGTACGTATATGTCTTTACTCTGCAAAACTGTATTTCCTTATGAAGTGGTATTCTTACATATCCTTTCGAGAGAAAACTGTCCTGTGCCTTCTCTTTTGAGGCTACACACTTAGACATACACGCAACATGAAAGCTTTTCGACTTACAACGTGTTGTTTAGGAAAAACAAGATAATTTCGCACGATGCGGGATTTCCTTAAAACGTGATTTTCTGAAAAATTTTGACGAAAGAAAATTCTCCTTTTGGTTCTCTTTAGATGCTACATGTTAAGACGTACACGCCACAACAATTCTTTTCGAGATACAATGTGTAGTTTTGGAGATACAAGCTAATTTTGTACTATGCGTTATTTCTTCTCGTAAAGAGTTTCCAATGCGTACATATATGTCTTTACTCTGCAAAACTGTATTTCCTTATGAAGTGGTATTCTTACATATCCTTTCGAGAGAAAACTGTCCTGTGCCTTCTCTTTTGAGGCTACACACTTAGACATACACGCAACATGAAAGCTTTTCGACTTACAACGTGTTGTTTAGGAAAAACAAGATAATTTCGCACGATGCGGGATTTCCTTAAAACGTGATTTTCTGAAAAATTTCGACGAAAGAAAATTCTCCTTTTGGTTCTCTTTAGATGCTACATGTTAAGACGTACACGCCACAACAATTCTTTTCGAGATACAACGTGTAGTTTTGGAGATACAAGCTAATTTTGTACGATGCGTTATTTCTTCTCGTAAAGAGTTTCCAATGCGTACGTATATGTCTTTACTCTGCAAAACTGTATTTCCTTATGAAGTGGTATTCTTACATATCCTTTCGAGAGAAAACTGTCCTGTGCCTTCTCTTTTGAGGCTACACACTTAGACATACACGCAACATGAAAGCTTTTCGACTTACAACGTGTTGTTTAGGAAAAACAAGATAATTTCGCACGATGCGGGATTTCCTTAAAACGTGATTTTCTGAAAAATTTTGACGAAAGAAAATTCTCCTTTTGGTTCTCTTTAGATGCTACATGTTAAGACGTACACGCCACAACAATTCTTTTCGAGATACAACGTGTAGTTTTGGAGATACAAGCTAATTTTGTACGATGCGTTATTTCTTCTCGTAAAGAGTTTCCAATGCGTACGTATATGTCTTTACTCTGCAAAACTGTATTTCCTTATGAAGTGGTATTCTTACATATCCTTTCGAGAGAAAACTGTCCTGTGCCTTCTCTTTGGAGGCTACACACTTAGACATACACGCAACATGAAAGCTTTTCGACTTACAACGTGTTGTTTAGGAAAAACAAGATAATTTCGCACGATGCGGGATTTCCTTAAAACGTGATTTTCTGAAAAATTTTGACGAAAGAAAATTCTCCTTTTGGTTCTCTTTAGATGCTACATGTTAAGACGTACACGCCACAACAATTCTTTTCGAGATACAATGTGTAGTTTTGGAGATACAAGCTAATTTTGTACGATGCGTTATTTCTTCTCGTAAAGAGTTTCCAATGCGTACGTATATGTCTTTACTCTGCAAAACTGTATTTCCTTATGAAGTGGTATTCTTACATATCCTTTCGAGAGAAAACTGTCCTGTGCCTTCTCTTTTGAGGCTACACACTTAGACATACCCGCAACATGAAAGCTTTTCGACTTACAACGTGTTGTTTAGGAAAAACAAGATATTTTCGCACGATGCGGGATTTCCTTAAAACGTGATTTTCTGAAAAATTTTGACGAAAGAAAATTCTCCTTTTGGTTCTCTTTAGATGCTACATGTTAAGACGTACACGCCACAACAATTCTTTTCGAGATACAACGTGTAGTTTTGGAGATACAAGCTAATTTTGTACGATGCGTTATTTCTTCTCGTAAAGAGTTTCCAATGCGTACGTATATGTCTTTACTCTGCAAAACTGTATTTCCTTATGAAGTGGTATTCTTACATATCCATTCGAGAGAAAACTGTCCTGTGCCTTCTCTTTTGAGGCTACACACGTAGACATAAACGCAACATGAAAGCTTTTCGACTTACAACGTGTTGTTTAGGAAAAACAAGATAATTTCGCACGATGCGGGATTTCCTTAAAACGTGATTTTCTGAAAAATTTTGACGAAAGAAAATTCTCCTTTTGGTTCTCTTTAGATGCTACATGTTAAGACGTACACGCCACAACAATTCTTTTCGAGATACAACGTGTAGTTTTGGAGATACAAGCTAATTTTGTACGATGCGTTATTTCTTCTCGTAAAGAGTTTCCAATGCGTACGTATATGTCTTTAATCTGCAAAACTGTATTTCCTTATGAAGTGGTATTCTTACATATCCTTTCGAGAGAAAACTGTCCTGTGCCTTCTCTTTTGAGGCTACACACTTAGACAAACACGCAACATGAAAGCTTTTCGACTTACAACGTGTTGTTTAGGAAAAACAAGATAATTTCGCACGATGCGGGATTTCCTTAAAACGTGATTTTCTGAAAAATTTTGACGAAAGAAAATTCTCCTTTTGGTTCTCTTTAGATGCTACATGTTAAGACGTACACGCCACAACAATTCTTTTCGAGATACAACGTGTAGTTTTGGAGATACAAGCTAATTTTGTACGATGCGTTATTTCTTCTCGTAAAGAGTTTCCAATGCGTACGTATATGTCTTTACTCTGCAAAACTGTATTTCCTTATGAAGTGGTATTCTTACATATCCTTTCGAGAGAAAACTGTCCTGTGCCTTCTCTTTTGAGGCTACACACTTAGACATACACGCAACATGAAAGCTTTTCGACTTACAACGTGTTGTTTAGGAAAAACAAGATAATTTCGCACGATGCGGGATTTCCTTAAAACGTGATTTTCTGAAAAATTTTGACAAAAGAAAATTCTCCTTTTAGTTCTCTTTAGATGCTACATGTTAAGACATACACGCCACAACAATTCTTTTCGAGATACAACGTGTAGTTTTGGAGATACAAGCTAATTTTGTACGATGCGTTATTTCTTCTCGTAAAGAGTTTCCAATGCGTACGTATATGTCTTTACTCGGCAAAACTGTATTTCCTTATGACGTGGTATTCTTACATATCCTTTCGAGAGAAAACTGTTCTGTGCCTTCTCTTTTGAGGCAACACACTTAGACATACACGCAACATGAAAGCTTTTCGACTTACAACGTGTTGTTTAGGAAAAACAAGATAATTTCGCACGATGCGGGAGTTCCTTAAAACGTGATTTTCTGAAAAATTTTGACGAAAGAAAATTCTCCTTTTGGTTCTCTTTAGATGCTACATGTTAAGACGTACACGCCACAACAATTCTTTTCGAGATACAACGTGTAGTTTTGGAGATACAAGCTAATTTTGTACTATGCGTTATTTCTTCTCGTAAAGAGTTTCCAATGCTTACGTATATGTCTTTACTCTGCAAAACTGTATTTCCTTATGAAGTGGTATTCTTACATATCCTTTCGAGAGAAAACTGTCCTGTGCCTTCTCTTTTGAGGCTACACACTTAGACAAACACGCAACATGAAAGCTTTTCGACTTACAACGTGTTGTTTAGGAAAAACAAGATAATTTCGCACGATGCGGGATTTCCTTAAAACGTGATTTTCTGAAAAATTTTGACGAAAGAAAATTCTCCTTTTGGTTCTCTTTAGATGCTACATGTTAAGACGTACACGCCACAACAATTCTTTTCGAGATACAACGTGTACTTTTGGAGATACAAGCTAATTTTGTACTATGCGTTATTTCTTCTCGTAAAGAGTTTCCAATGCGTACGTATATGTCTTTACTCTGCAAAACTTTATTTCCTTATGAAGTGGTATTCTTACATATCCTTTCGAGAGAAAACTGTCCTGTGCCTTCTCTTTTGAGGCTACACACTTAGACATACACGCAACATGAAAGCTTTTCGACTTACAACGTGTTGTTTAGGAAAAACAAGATAATTTCGCACGATGCGGGATTTCCTTAAAACGTGATTTTCTGAAAAATTTTGACGAAAGAAAATTCTCCTTTTGGTTCTCTTTAGATGCTACATGTTAAGACGTACATGCCACAACAATTCTTTTCGAGATACAACGTGTAGTTTTGGAGATACAAGCTAATTTTGTACGATGCGTTATTTCTTCTTGTAAAGAGTTTCCAATGCGTACGTATATGTCTTTACTCTGCAAAACTGTATTTCCTTATGAAGTGGTATTCTTACATATCCTTTCGAGAGAAAACTGTCCTGTGCCTTCTCTTTTGAGGCTACACACTTAGACATACACGCAACATGAAAGCTTTTCGACTTACAACGTGTTGTTTAGGAAAAACAAGATAATTTCGCACGATGCGGGATTTCCTTAAAATGTGATTTTCTGAAAAATTTTGACGAAAGAAAATTCTCCTTTTGGTTCTCTTTAGATGCTACAAGTTAAGACGTACACGCCACAACAATTCTTTTCGAGATACAACGTGTAGTTTTGGAGATACAAGCTAATTTTGTACGATGCGTTATTTCTTCCGTAAAGAGTTTCCAATGCGTACGTATATGTCTTTACTCTGCAAAACTGTATTTCCTTATGAAGTGGTATTCTTACATATCCTTTCGAGAGAAAACTGTCCTGTGCCTTCTCTTTTGAGGCTACACACTTAGACATACACGCAACATGAAAGCTTTTCGACTTACAACGTGTTGTTTAGGAAAAACAAGATAATTTCGCACGATGCGGGATTTCCTTAAAACGTGATTTTCTGAAAAATTTTGACGAAAGAAAATTCTCCTTTTGGTTCTCTTTAGATGCTACATGTTAAGACGTACACGCCACAACAATTCTTTTCGAGATACAACGTGTAGTTTTGGAGATACAAGCTAATTTTGTACTATGCGTTATTTCTTCTCGTAAAGAGTTTCCAATGCGTACGTATATGTCTTTACTCTGCAAAACTGTATTTCCTTATGAAGTGGTATTCTTACATATCCTTTCGAGAGAAAACTGTCCTGTGCCTTCTCTTTTGAGGCTACACACTTAGACATACACGCAACATGAAAGCTTTTCGACTTACAACGTGTTGTTTAGGAAAAACAAGATAATTTCGCACGATGCGGGATTTCCTTAAAACGTGATTTTCTGAAAAATTTTGACGAAAGAAAATTCTCCTTTTGGTTCTCTTTAGATGCTACATGTTAAGACGTACACGCCACAACCATTCTTTTCGAGATACAACGTGTAGTTTTGGAGATACAAGCTAATTTTGTACTATGCGTTATTTCTTCTCGTAAAGAGTTTCCAATGCGTACGTATGTCTTTACTCTGCAAAACTGTATTTCCTTATGAAGTGGTATTCTTACATATCCTTTCGAGAGAAAACTGTCCTGTGCCTTCTCTTTTGAGGCTACACACTTAGACATACACGCAACATGAAAGCTTTTCGACTTACAACGTGTTGTTTAGGAAAAACAAGATAATTTCGCACGATGCGGGATTTCCTTAAAACGTGATTTTCTGAAAAATTTTGACGAAAGAAAATTCTTCTTTTGGTTCTCTTTAGATGCTACATGTTAAGACGTACACGCCACAACAATTCTTTTCGAGATACAACGTGTAGTTTTGGAGATACAAGCTAATTTTGTACGATGCGTTATTTCTTCTCGTAAAGAGTTTCCAATGCGTACGTATATGTCTTTACTCTGCAAAACTGTATTTCCTTATGAAGTGGTATTCTTACATATCCTTTCGAGAGAAAACTGTCCTGTGCCTTCTCTTTTGAGGCTACACACTTAGACATACACGCAACATGAAAGCTTTTCGACTTACAACGTGTTGTTTAGGAAAAACAAGATAATTTCGCACGATGCGGGATTTCCTTAAAACGTGATTTTCTGAAAAATTTTGACGAAAGAAAATTCTCCTTTTGGTTCTCTTTAGATGCTACATGTTAAGACGTACACGCCACAACAATTCTTTTCGAGATACAACGTGTAGTTTTGGAGATACAAGCTAATTTTTTACTATGCGTTATTTCTTCTCGTAAAGAGTTTCCAATGCGTACGTATATGTCTTTACTCTGCAAAACTGTATTTCCTTATGAAGTGGTATTCTTACATATCCTTTCGAGAGAAAACTGTCCTGTGCCTTCTCTTTTGAGGCTACACACTTAGACATACACGCAACATGAAAGCTTTTCGACTTACAACGTGTTGTTTAGGAAAAACAAGATAATTTCGCAAGATGCGGGATTTCCTTAAAACGTGATTTTCTGAAAAATTTTGACGAAAGAAAATTCTCCTTTTGGTTCTCTTTAGATGCTACATGTTAAGACGTACACGCCACAACAATTCTTTTCGAGATACAATGTGTAGTTTTGGAGATACAAGCTAATTTTGTACTATGCGTTATTTCTTCTCGTAAAGAGTTTCCAATGCGTACATATATGTCTTTACTCTGCAAAACTGTATTTCCTTATGAAGTGGTATTCTTACATATCCTTTCGAGAGAAAACTGTCCTGTGCCTTCTCTTTTGAGGCTACACACTTAGACATACACGCAACATGAAAGCTTTTCGACTTACAACGTGTTGTTTAGGAAAAACAAGATAATTTCGCACGATGCGGGATTTCCTTAAAACGTGATTTTCTGAAAAATTTTGACGAAAGAAAATTCTCCTTTTGGTTCTCTTTAGATGCTACATGTTAAGACGTACACGCCACAACAATTCTTTTCGAGATACAACGTGTAGTTTTGGAGATACAAGCTAATTTTGTACGATGCGTTATTTCTTCTCGTAAAGAGTTTCCAATGCGTACGTATATGTCTTTACTCTGCAAAACTGTATTTCCTTATGAAGTGGTATTCTTACATATCCTTTCGAGAGAAAACTGTCCTGTGCCTTCTCTTTTGAGGCTACACACTTAGACATACACGCAACATGAAAGCTTTTCGACTTACAACGTGTTGTTTAGGAAAAACAAGATAATTTCGCACGATGCGGGATTTCCTTAAAACGTGATTTTCTGAAAAATTTTGACGAAAGAAAATTCTCCTTTTGGTTCTCTTTAGATGCTACATGTTAAGACGTACACGCCACAACAATTCTTTTCGAGATACAACGTGTAGTTTTGGAGATACAAGCTAATTTTGTACGATGCGTTATTTCTTCTCGTAAAGAGTTTCCAATGCGTACGTATATGTCTTTACTCTGCAAAACTGTATTTCCTTATGAAGTGGTATTCTTACATATCCTTTCGAGAGAAAACTGTCCTGTGCCTTCTCTTTGGAGGCTACACACTTAGACATACACGCAACATGAAAGCTTTTCGACTTACAACGTGTTGTTTAGGAAAAACAAGATAATTTCGCACGATGCGGGATTTCCTTAAAACGTGATTTTCTGAAAAATTTTGACGAAAGAAAATTCTCCTTTTGGTTCTCTTTAGATGCTACATGTTAAGACGTACACGCCACAACAATTCTTTTCGAGATACAATGTGTAGTTTTGGAGATACAAGCTAATTTTGTACGATGCGTTATTTCTTCTCGTAAAGAGTTTCCAATGCGTACGTATATGTCTTTACTCTGCAAAACTGTATTTCCTTATGAAGTGGTATTCTTACATATCCTTTCGAGAGAAAACTGTCCTGTGCCTTCTCTTTTGAGGCTACACACTTAGACATACCGGCAACATGAAAGCTTTTCGACTTACAACGTGTTGTTTAGGAAAAACAAGATATTTTCGCACGATGCGGGATTTCCTTAAAACGTGATTTTCTGAAAAATTTTGACGAAAGAAAATTCTCCTTTTGGTTCTCTTTAGATGCTACATGTTAAGACGTACACGCCACAACAATTCTTTTCGAGATACAACGTGTAGTTTTGGAGATACAAGCTAATTTTGTACGATGCGTTATTTCTTCTCGTAAAGAGTTTCCAATGCGTACGTATATGTCTTTACTCTGCAAAACTGTATTTCCTTATGAAGTGGTATTCTTACATATCCATTCGAGAGAAAACTGTCCTGTGCCTTCTCTTTTGAGGCTACACACGTAGACATACACGCAACATGAAAGCTTTTCGACTTACAACGTGTTGTTTAGGAAAAACAAGATAATTTCGCACGATGCGGGATTTCCTTAAAACGTGATTTTCTGAAAAATTTTGACGAAAGAAAATTCTCCTTTTGGTTCTCTTTAGATGCTACATGTTAAGACGTACACGCCACAACAATTCTTTTCGAGATACAACGTGTAGTTTTGGAGATACAAGCTAATTTTGTACGATGCGTTATTTCTTCTCATAAAGAGTTTCCAATGCGTACGTATATGTCTTTAATCTGCAAAACTGTATTTCCTTATGAAGTGGTATTCTTACATATCCTTTCGAGAGAAAACTGTCCTGTGCCTTCTCTTTTGAGGCTACACACTTAGACAAACACGCAACATGAAAGCTTTTCGACTTACAACGTGTTGTTTAGGAAAAACAAGATAATTTCGCACGATGCGGGATTTCCTTAAAACGTGATTTTCTGAAAAATTTTGACGAAAGAAAATTCTCCTTTTGGTTCTCTTTAGATGCTACATGTTAAGACGTACACGCCACAACAATTCTTTTCGAGATACAACGTGTAGTTTTGGAGATACAAGCTAATTTTGTACGATGCGTTATTTCTTCTCGTAAAGAGTTTCCAATGCGTACGTATATGTCTTTACTCTGCAAAACTGTATTTCCTTATGAAGTGGTATTCTTACATATCCTTTCGAGAGAAAACTGTCCTGTGCCTTCTCTTTTGAGGCTACACACTTAGACATACACGCAACATGAAAGCTTTTCGACTTACAACGTGTTGTTTAGGAAAAACAAGATAATTTCGCACGATGCGGGATTTCCTTAAAACGTGATTTTCTGAAAAATTTTGACAAAAGAAAATTCTCCTTTTAGTTCTCTTTAGATGCTACATGTTAAGACATACACGCCACAACAATTCTTTTCGAGATACAACGTGTAGTTTTGGAGATACAAGCTAATTTTGTACGATGCGTTATTTCTTCTCGTAAAGAGTTTCCAATGCGTACGTATATGTCTTTACTCGGCAAAACTGTATTTCCTTATGACGTGGTATTCTTACATATCCTTTCGAGAGAAAACTGTTCTGTGCCTTCTCTTTTGAGGCAACACACTTAGACATACACGCAACATGAAAGCTTTTCGACTTACAACGTGTTGTTTAGGAAAAACAAGATAATTTCGCACGATGCGGGAGTTCCTTAAAACGTGATTTTCTGAAAAATTTTGACGAAAGAAAATTCTCCTTTTGGTTCTCTTTAGATGCTACATGTTAAGACGTACACGCCACAACAATTCTTTTCGAGATACAACGTGTAGTTTTGGAGATACAAGCTAATTTTGTACTATGCGTTATTTCTTCTCCTAAAGAGTTTCCAATGCTTACGTATATGTCTTTACTCTGCAAAACTGTATTTCCTTATGAAGTGGTATTCTTACATATCCTTTCGAGAGAAAACTGTCCTGTGCCTTCTCTTTTGAGGCTACACACTTAGACAAACACGCAACATGAAAGCTTTTCGACTTACAACGTGTTGTTTAGGAAAAACAAGATAATTTCGCACGATGCGGGATTTCCTTAAAATGTGATTTTCTGAAAAATTTTGACGAAAGAAAATTCTCCTTTTGGTTCTCTTTAGATGCTACAAGTTAAGACGTACACGCCACAACAATTCTTTTCGAGATACAACGTGTAGTTTTGGAGATACAAGCTAATTTTGTACGATGCGTTATTTCTTCTCGTAAAGAGTTTCCAATGCGTACGTATATGTCTTTACTCTGCAAAACTGTATTTCCTTATGAAGTGGTATTCTTACATATCCTTTCGAGAGAAAACTGTCCTGTGCCTTCTCTTTTGAGGCTACACACTTAGACATACACGCAACATGAAAGCTTTTCGACTTACAACGTGTTGTTTAGGAAAAACAAGATAATTTCGCACGATGCGGGAGTTCCTTAAAACGTGATTTTCTGAAAAATTTTGACGAAAGAAAATTCTCCTTTTGGTTCTCTTTAGATGCTACATGTTAAGACGTACACGCCACAACAATTCTTTTCGAGATACAACGTGTAGTTTTGGAGATACAAGCTAATTTTGTACTATGCGTTATTTCTTCTCGTAAAGAGTTTCCAATGCGTACGTATATGTCTTTACTCTGCAAAACTGTATTTCCTTATGAAGTGGTATTCTTACATATCCTTTCGAGAGAAAACTGTCCTGTGCCTTCTCTTTTGAGGCTACACACTTAGACAAACACGCAACATGAAAGCTTTTCGACTTACAACGTGTTGTTTAGGAAAAACAAGATAATTTCGCACGATGCGGGATTTCCTTAAAACGTGATTTTCTGAAAAATTTTGACGAAAGAAAATTCTCCTTTTGGTTCTCTTTAGATGCTACATGTTAAGACGTACACGCCACAACAATTCTTTTCGAGATACAACGTGTAGTTTTGGAGATACAAGCTAATTTTGTACTATGCGTTATTTCTTCTCGTAAAGAGTTTCCAATGCGTACGTATATGTCTTTACTCTGCAAAACTGTATTTCCTTATGAAGTGGTATTCTTACATATCCTTTCGAGAGAAAACTGTCCTGTGCCTTCTCTTTTGAGGCTACACACTTAGACATACACGCAACATGAAAGCTTTTCGACTTACAACGTGTTGTTTAGGAAAAACAAGATAATTTCGCACGATGCGGGATTTCCTTAAAACGTGATTTTCTGAAAAATTTTGACGAAAGAAAATTCTCTTTTGGTTCTCTTTAGATGCTACATGTTAAGACGTACACGCCACAACAATTCTTTTCGAGATACAACGTGTAGTTTTGGAGATACAAGCTAATTTTGTACGATGCGTTATTTCTTCTAGTAAAGAGTTTCCAATGCGTACGTATATGTCTTTACTCTGCAAAACTGTATTTCCTTATGAAGTGGTATTCTTACATATCCTTTCGAGAGAAAACTGTCCTGTGCCTTCTCTTTTGAGGCTACACACTTAGACATACACGCAACATGAAAGCTTTTCGACTTACAACGTGTTGTTTAGGAAAAACAAGATAATTTCGCACGATGCGGGATTTCCTTAAAACGTGATTTTCTGAAAAATTTTGACGAAAGAAAATTCTCCTTTTGGTTCTCTTTAGATGCTACATGTTAAGACGTACACGCCACAACAATTCTTTTCGAGATACAACGTGTAGTTTTGGAGATACAAGCTAATTTTGTACTATGCGTTATTTCTTCTCGTAAAGAGTTTCCAATGCGTACGTATATGTCTTTACTCTGCAAAACTGTATTTCCTTATGACGTGGTATTCTTACATATCCTTTCGAGAGAAAACTGTTCTGTGCCTTCTCTTTTGAGGCAACACACTTAGACATACACGCAACATGAAAGCTTTTCGACTTACAACATGTTGTTTAGGAAAAACAAGATAATTTCGCACGATGCGGGATTTCCTTAAAACGTGATTTTCTGAAAAATTTTGACGAAAGAAAATTCTCCTTTTGGTTCTCTTTAGATGCTACATGTTAAGACGTACACGCCACAACAATTCTTTTCGAGATACAACGTGTAGTTTTGGAGATACAAGCTAATTTTGTACGATGCATTATTTCTTCTCGTAAAGAGTTTCCAATGCGTACGTATATGTCTTTACTCTGCAAAACTGTATTTCCTTATGAAGTGGTATTCTTACATATCCTTTCGAGAGAAAACTGTCCTGTGCCTTCTCTTTTGAGGCTACACACTTAGATACACGCAACATGAAAGCTTTTCGACTTACAACGTGTTGTTTAGGAAAAACAAGATAATTTCGCACGATGCGGGATTTCCTTAAAACGTGATTTTCTGAAAAATTTTGACGAAAGAAAATTCTCCTTTTGGTTCTCTTTAGATGCTACATGTTAAGACGTACACGCCACAACAATTCTTTTCGAGATACAACGTGTAGTTTTGGAGATACAAGCTAATTTTGTACTATGCGTTATTTCTTCTCGTAAAGAGTTTCCAATGCGTACGTATGTCTTTACTCTGCAAAACTGTATTTCCTTATGAAGTGGTATTCTTACATATCCTTTCGAGAGAAAACTGTCCTGTGCCTTCTCTTTTGAGGCTACACACTTAGACATACACGCAACATGAAAGCTTTTCGACTTACAACGTGTTGTTTAGGAAAAACAAGATAATTTCGCACGATGCGGGATTTCCTTAAAACGTGATTTTCTGAAAAATTTTGACGAAAGAAAATTCTCCTTTTGGTTCTCTTTAGATGCTACATGTTAAGACGTACACGCCACAACAATTCTTTTCGAGATACAACGTGTAGTTTTGGAGATACAAGCTAATTTTGTACGATGCGTTATTTCTTCTCGTAAAGAGTTTCCAATGCGTACGTATATGTCTTTACTCTGCAAAACTGTATTTCCTTATGAATTGGTATTCTTACATATCCTTTCGAGAGAAAACTGTCCTGTGCCTTCTCTTTTGAGGCTACACACTTAGACATACACGCAACATGAAAGCTTTTCGACTTACAACGTGTTGTTTAGGAAAAACAAGATAATTTCGCACGATGCGGGATTTCATTAAAACGTGATTTTCTGAAAAATTTTGACGAAAGAAAATTCTCCTTTTGGTTCTCTTTAGATGCTACATGTTAAGACGTACACGCCACAACACTTCTTTTCGAGATACAACGTGTAGTTTTGGAGATACAAGCTAATTTTGTACGATGCGTTATTTCTTCTCGTAAAGAGTTTCCAATGCGTACGTATATGTCTTTACTCTGCAAAACTGTATTTCCTTATGAAGTGGTATTCTTACATATCCTTTCGAGAGAAAACTGTCCTGTGCCTTCTCTTTTGAGGCTACACACTTAGATACACGCAACATGAAAGCTTTTCGACTTACAACGTGTTGTTTAGGAAAAACAAGATAATTTCGCACGATGCGGGATTTCCTTAAAACGTGATTTTCTGAAAAATTTTGACGAAAGAAAATTCTCCTTTTGGTTCTCTTTAGATGCTACATGTTAAGACGTACACGCCACAACAATTCTTTTCGAGATACAACGTGTAGTTTTGGAGATACAAGCTAATTTTGTACTATGCGTTATTTCTTCTCGTAAAGAGTTTCCAATGCGTACGTATGTCTTTACTCTGCAAAACTGTATTTCCTTATGAAGTGGTATCCTTACATATCCTTTCGAGAGAAAACTGTCCTGTGCCTTCTCTTTTGAGGCTACACACTTAGACATACACGCAACATGAAAGCTTTTCGACTTACAACGTGTTGTTTAGGAAAAACAAGATAATTTCGCACGATGCGGGATTTCCTTAAAATGTGATTTTCTGAAAAATTTTGACGAAAGAAAATTCTCCTTTTGGTTCTCTTTAGATGCTACAAGTTAAGACGTACACGCCACAACAATTCTTTTCGAGATACAACGTGTAGTTTTGGAGATACAAGCTAATTTTGTACGATGCGTTATTTCTTCTCGTAAAGAGTTTCCAATGCGTACGTATATGTCTTTACTCTGCAAAACTGTATTTCCTTATGAAGTGGTATTCTTACATATCCTTTCGAGAGAAAACTGTCCTGTGCCTTCTCTTTTGAGGCTACACACTTAGACATACACGCAACATGAAAGCTTTTCGACTTACAACGTGTTGTTTAGGAAAAACAAGATAATTTCGCACGATGCGGGATTTCCTTAAAACGTGATTTTCTGAAAAATTTTGACGAAAGAAAATTCTCCTTTTGGTTCTCTTTAGATGCTACATGTTAAGACGTACACGCCACAACAATTCTTTTCGAGATACAACGTGTAGTTTTGGAGATACAAGCTAATTTTGTACGATGCGTTATTTCTTCTCGTAAAGAGTTTCCAATGCGTACGTATATGTCTTTACACTGCAAAACTGTATTTCCTTATGAAGTGGTATTCTTACATATCCTTTCGAGAGAAAACTGTCCTGTGCCTTCTCTTTTGAGGCTACACACTTAGACAAACACGCAACATGAAAGCTTTTCGACTTACAACGTGTTGTTTAGGAAAAACAAGATAATTTCGCACGATGCGGGATTTCCTTAAAACGTGATTTTCTGAAAAATTTTGACGAAAGAAAATTCTCCTTTTGGTTCTCTTTAGATGCTACATGTTAAGACGTACACGCCACAACAATTCTTTTCGAGATACAACGTGTAGTTTTGGAGATACAAGCTAATTTTGTACTATGCGTTATTTCTTCTCGTAAAGAGTTTCCAATGCGTACGTATATGTCTTTACTCTGCAAAACTGTATTTCCTTATGAAGTGGTATTCTTACATATCCTTTCGAGAGAAAACTGTCCTGTGCCTTCTCTTTTGAGGCTACACACTTAGACATACACGCAACATGAAAGCTTTTCGACTTACAACGTGTTGTTTAGGAAAAACAAGATAATTTCGCACGATGCGGGATTTCCTTAAAACGTGATTTTCTGAAAAATTTTGACGAAAGAAAATTCTCTTTTGGTTCTCTTTAGATGCTACATGTTAAGACGTACACGCCACAACAATTCTTTTCGAGATACAACGTGTAGTTTTGGAGATACAAGCTAATTTTGTACGATGCGTTATTTCTTCTAGTAAAGAGTTTCCAATGCGTACGTATATGTCTTTACTCTGCAAAACTGTATTTCCTTATGAAGTGGTATTCTTACATATCCTTTCGAGAGAAAACTGTCCTGTGCCTTCTCTTTTGAGGCTACACACTTAGACATACACGCAACATGAAAGCTTTTCGACTTACAACGTGTTGTTTAGGAAAAACAAGATAATTTCGCACGATGCGGGATTTCCTTAAAACGTGATTTTCTGAAAAATTTTGACGAAAGAAAATTCTCCTTTTGGTTCTCTTTAGATGCTACATGTTAAGACGTACACGCCACAACAATTCTTTTCGAGATACAACGTGTAGTTTTGGAGATACAAGCTAATTTTGTACTATGCGTTATTTCTTCTCGTAAAGAGTTTCCAATGCGTACGTATATGTCTTTACTCTGCAAAACTGTATTTCCTTATGACGTGGTATTCTTACATATCCTTTCGAGAGAAAACTGTTCTGTGCCTTCTCTTTTGAGGCAACACACTTAGACATACACGCAACATGAAAGCTTTTCGACTTACAACATGTTGTTTAGGAAAAACAAGATAATTTCGCACGATGCGGGATTTCCTTAAAACGTGATTTTCTGAAAAATTTTGACGAAAGAAAATTCTCCTTTTGGTTCTCTTTAGATGCTACATGTTAAGACGTACACGCCACAACAATTCTTTTCGAGATACAACGTGTAGTTTTGGAGATACAAGCTAATTTTGTACGAT
Organism: Apodemus sylvaticus; assembly: GCF_947179515.1. Lineage (NCBI taxonomy): Eukaryota > Metazoa > Chordata > Mammalia > Rodentia > Muridae > Apodemus > Apodemus sylvaticus. The sequence goes on along the minus strand of NW_026263136.1, from coordinate 42,792 downwards.
GCATTATTTCTTCTCGTAAAGAGTTTCCAATGCGTACGTATATGTCTTTACTCTGCAAAACTGTATTTCCTTATGAAGTGGTATTCTTACATATCCTTTCGAGAGAAAACTGTCCTGTGCCTTCTCTTTTGAGGCTACACACTTAGATACACGCAACATGAAAGCTTTTCGACTTACAACGTGTTGTTTAGGAAAAACAAGATAATTTCGCACGATGCGGGATTTCCTTAAAACGTGATTTTCTGAAAAATTTTGACGAAAGAAAATTCTCCTTTTGGTTCTCTTTAGATGCTACATGTTAAGACGTACACGCCACAACAATTCTTTTCGAGATACAACGTGTAGTTTTGGAGATACAAGCTAATTTTGTACTATGCGTTATTTCTTCTCGTAAAGAGTTTCCAATGCGTACGTATGTCTTTACTCTGCAAAACTGTATTTCCTTATGAAGTGGTATTCTTACATATCCTTTCGAGAGAAAACTGTCCTGTGCCTTCTCTTTTGAGGCTACACACTTAGACATACACGCAACATGAAAGCTTTTCGACTTACAACGTGTTGTTTAGGAAAAACAAGATAATTTCGCACGATGCGGGATTTCCTTAAAATGTGATTTTCTGAAAAATTTTGACGAAAGAAAATTCTCCTTTTGGTTCTCTTTAGATGCTACAAGTTAAGACGTACACGCCACAACAATTCTTTTCGAGATACAACGTGTAGTTTTGGAGATACAAGCTAATTTTGTACGATGCGTTATTTCTTCTCGTAAAGAGTTTCCAATGCGTACGTATATGTCTTTACTCTGCAAAACTGTATTTCCTTATGAAGTGGTATTCTTACATATCCTTTCGAGAGAAAACTGTCCTGTGCCTTCTCTTTTGAGGCTACACACTTAGACATACACGCAACATGAAAGCTTTTCGACTTACAACGTGTTGTTTAGGAAAAACAAGATAATTTCGCACGATGCGGGATTTCCTTAAAACGTGATTTTCTGAAAAATTTTGACGAAAGAAAATTCTCCTTTTGGTTCTCTTTAGATGCTACATGTTAAGACGTACACGCCACAACAATTCTTTTCGAGATACAACGTGTAGTTTTGGAGATACAAGCTAATTTTGTACGATGCGTTATTTCTTCTCGTAAAGAGTTTCCAATGCGTACGTATATGTCTTTACACTGCAAAACTGTATTTCCTTATGAAGTGGTATTCTTACATATCCTTTCGAGAGAAAACTGTCCTGTGCCTTCTCTTTTGAGGCTACACACTTAGACAAACACGCAACATGAAAGCTTTTCGACTTACAACGTGTTGTTTAGGAAAAACAAGATAATTTCGCACGATGCGGGATTTCCTTAAAACGTGATTTTCTGAAAAATTTTGACGAAAGAAAATTCTCCTTTTGGTTCTCTTTAGATGCTACATGTTAAGACGTACACGCCACAACAATTCTTTTCGAGATACAACGTGTAGTTTTGGAGATACAAGCTAATTTTGTACTATGCGTTATTTCTTCTCGTAAAGAGTTTCCAATGCGTACGTATATGTCTTTACTCTGCAAAACTGTATTTCCTTATGAAGTGGTATTCTTACATATCCTTTCGAGAGAAAACTGTCCTGTGCCTTCTCTTTTGAGGCTACACACTTAGACATACACGCAACATGAAAGCTTTTCGACTTACAACGTGTTGTTTAGGAAAAACAAGATAATTTCGCACGATGCGGGATTTCCTTAAAACGTGATTTTCTGAAAAATTTTGACGAAAGAAAATTCTCTTTTGGTTCTCTTTAGATGCTACATGTTAAGACGTACACGCCACAACAATTCTTTTCGAGATACAACGTGTAGTTTTGGAGATACAAGCTAATTTTGTACGATGCGTTATTTCTTCTAGTAAAGAGTTTCCAATGCGTACGTATATGTCTTTACTCTGCAAAACTGTATTTCCTTATGAAGTGGTATTCTTACATATCCTTTCGAGAGAAAACTGTCCTGTGCCTTCTCTTTTGAGGCTACACACTTAGACATACACGCAACATGAAAGCTTTTCGACTTACAACGTGTTGTTTAGGAAAAACAAGATAATTTCGCACGATGCGGGATTTCCTTAAAACGTGATTTTCTGAAAAATTTTGACGAAAGAAAATTCTCCTTTTGGTTCTCTTTAGATGCTACATGTTAAGACGTACACGCCACAACAATTCTTTTCGAGATACAACGTGTAGTTTTGGAGATACAAGCTAATTTTGTACTATGCGTTATTTCTTCTCGTAAAGAGTTTCCAATGCGTACGTATATGTCTTTACTCTGCAAAACTGTATTTCCTTATGACGTGGTATTCTTACATATCCTTTCGAGAGAAAACTGTTCTGTGCCTTCTCTTTTGAGGCAACACACTTAGACATACACGCAACATGAAAGCTTTTCGACTTACAACATGTTGTTTAGGAAAAACAAGATAATTTCGCACGATGCGGGATTTCCTTAAAACGTGATTTTCTGAAAAATTTTGACGAAAGAAAATTCTCCTTTTGGTTCTCTTTAGATGCTACATGTTAAGACGTACACGCCACAACAATTCTTTTCGAGATACAACGTGTAGTTTTGGAGATACAAGCTAATTTTGTACGATGCATTATTTCTTCTCGTAAAGAGTTTCCAATGCGTACGTATATGTCTTTACTCTGCAAAACTGTATTTCCTTATGAAGTGGTATTCTTACATATCCTTTCGAGAGAAAACTGTCCTGTGCCTTCTCTTTTGAGGCTACACACTTAGATACACGCAACATGAAAGCTTTTCGACTTACAACGTGTTGTTTAGGAAAAACAAGATAATTTCGCACGATGCGGGATTTCCTTAAAACGTGATTTTCTGAAAAATTTTGACGAAAGAAAATTCTCCTTTTGGTTCTCTTTAGATGCTACATGTTAAGACGTACACGCCACAACAATTCTTTTCGAGATACAACGTGTAGTTTTGGAGATACAAGCTAATTTTGTACGATGCGTTATTTCTTCTCGTAAAGAGTTTCCAATGCGTACGTATGTCTTTACTCTGCAAAACTGTATTTCCTTATGAAGTGGTATTCTTACATATCCTTTCGAGAGAAAACTGTCCTGTGCCTTCTCTTTTGAGGCTACACACTTAGACATACACGCAACATGAAAGCTTTTCGACTTACAACGTGTTGTTTAGGAAAAACAAGATAATTTCGCACGATGCGGGATTTCCTTAAAACGTGATTTTCTGAAAAATTTTGACGAAAGAAAATTCTCCTTTTGGTTCTCTTTAGATGCTACATGTTAAGACGTACACGCCACAACAATTCTTTTCGAGATACAACGTGTAGTTTTGGAGATACAAGCTAATTTTGTACGATGCGTTATTTCTTCTCGTAAAGAGTTTCCAATGCGTACGTATATGTCTTTACTCTGCAAAACTGTATTTCCTTATGAATTGGTATTCTTACATATCCTTTCGAGAGAAAACTGTCCTGTGCCTTCTCTTTTGAGGCTACACACTTAGACATACACGCAACATGAAAGCTTTTCGACTTACAACGTGTTGTTTAGGAAAAACAAGATAATTTCGCACGATGCGGGATTTCATTAAAACGTGATTTTCTGAAAAATTTTGACGAAAGAAAATTCTCCTTTTGGTTCTCTTTAGATGCTACATGTTAAGACGTACACGCCACAACACTTCTTTTCGAGATACAACGTGTAGTTTTGGAGATACAAGCTAATTTTGTACGATGCGTTATTTCTTCTCGTAAAGAGTTTCCAATGCGTACGTATATGTCTTTACTCTGCAAAACTGTATTTCCTTATGAAGTGGTATTCTTACATATCCTTTCGAGAGAAAACTGTCCTGTGCCTTCTCTTTTGAGGCTACACACTTAGATACACGCAACATGAAAGCTTTTCGACTTACAACGTGTTGTTTAGGAAAAACAAGATAATTTCGCACGATGCGGGATTTCCTTAAAACGTGATTTTCTGAAAAATTTTGACGAAAGAAAATTCTCCTTTTGGTTCTCTTTAGATGCTACATGTTAAGACGTACACGCCACAACAATTCTTTTCGAGATACAACGTGTAGTTTTGGAGATACAAGCTAATTTTGTACTATGCGTTATTTCTTCTCGTAAAGAGTTTCCAATGCGTACGTATGTCTTTACTCTGCAAAACTGTATTTCCTTATGAAGTGGTATTCTTACATATCCTTTCGAGAGAAAACTGTCCTGTGCCTTCTCTTTTGAGGCTACACACTTAGACATACACGCAACATGAAAGCTTTTCGACTTACAACGTGTTGTTTAGGAAAAACAAGATAATTTCGCACGATGCGGGATTTCCTTAAAACGTGATTTTCTGAAAAATTTTGACGAAAGAAAATTCTCCTTTTGGTTCTCTTTAGATGCTACATGTTAAGACGTACACGCCACAACAATTCTTTTCGAGATACAACGTGTAGTTTTGGAGATACAAGCTAATTTTGTACGATGCATTATTTCTTCTCGTAAAGAGTTTCCAATGCGTACGTATATGTCTTTACTCTGCAAAACTGTATTTCCTTATGAAGTGGTATTCTTACATATCCTTTCGAGAGAAAACTGTCCTGTGCCTTCTCTTTTGAGGCTACACACTTAGACATACACGCAACATGAAAGCTTTTCGACTTACAACGTGTTGTTTAGGAAAAACAAGATAATTTCGCACGATGCGGGATTTCCTTAAAACGTGATTTTCTGAAAAATTTTGACGAAAGAAAATTCTCCTTTTGGTTCTCTTTAGATGCTACATGTTAAGACGTACACGCCACAACACTTCTTTTCGAGATACAACGTGTAGTTTTGGAGATACAAGCTATTTTTGTACGATGCGTTATTTCTTCTCGTAAAGAGTTTCCAATGCGTACGTATATGTCTTTACTCTGCAAAACTGTATTTCCTTATGAAGTGGTATTCTTACATATCCTTTCGAGAGAAAACTGTCCTGTGCCTTCTCGTTTGAGGCTACACACTTAGACATACCCGCAACATGAAAGCTTTTCGACTTACAACGTGTTGTTTAGGAAAAACAAGATAATTTCGCACGATGCGGGATTTCCTTAAAACGTGATTTTCTGAAAAATTTTGACGAAAGAAAATTCTCCTTTTGGTTCTCTTTAGATGCTACATGTTAAGACGTACACGCCACAACAATTCTTTTCGAGATACAACGTGTAGTTTTGGAGATACAAGCTAATTTTGTACGATGCGTTATTTCTTCTCATAAAGAGTTTCCAATGCGTACGTATATGTCTTTACTCTGCAAAATTGTATTTCCTTATGAAGTGGTATTCTTACATATCCTTTCCAGAGAAAACTGTCCTGTGCCTTCTCTTTTGAGGCTACACACTTAGACATACACGCAACATGAAAGCTTTTCGACTTACAACGTGTTGTTTAGGAAAAACAAGATAATTTCGCACGATGCGATGCGGGATTTCCTTAAAACGTGATTTTCTGAAAAATTTTGACGAAAGAAAATTCTCCTTTTGGTTCTCTTTAGATGCTACATGTTAAGACGTACACGCCACAACAATTCTTTTCGAGATACAACGTGTAGTTTTGGAGATACAAGCTAATTTTGTACTATGCGTTATTTCTTCTCGTAAAGAGTTTCCAATGCGTACGTATATGTCTTTACTCTGCAAAACTGTATTTCCTTATGAAGTGGTATTCTTACATATCCTTTCGAGAGAAAACTGTCCTGTGCCTTCTCTTTTGAGGCTACACACTTAGACATACACGCAACATGAAAGCTTTTCGACTTACAACGTGTTGTTTAGGAAAAACAAGATAATTTCGCACGATGCGGGATTTCCTTAAAACGTGATTTTCTGAAAAATTTTGACGAAAGAAAATTCTCCTTTTGGTTCTCTTTAGATGCTACATGTTAAGACGTACACGCCACAACACTTCTTTTCGAGATACAACGTGTAGTTTTGGAGATACAAGCTATTTTTGTACGATGCGTTATTTCTTCTCGTAAAGAGTTTCCAATGCGTACGTATATGTCTTTACTCTGCAAAACTGTATTTCCTCATGAAGTGGTATTCTTACATATCCTTTCGAGAGAAAACTGTCCTGTGCCTTCTCGTTTGAGGCTACACACTTAGACATACCCGCAACATGAAAGCTTTTCGACTTACAACGTGTTGTTTAGGAAAAACAAGATAATTTCGCACGATGCGGGATTTCCTTAAAACGTGATTTTCTGAAAAATTTTGACGAAAGAAAATTCTCCTTTTGGTTCTCTTTAGATGCTACATGTTAAGACGTACACGCCACAACAATTCTTTTCGAGATACAACGTGTAGTTTTGGAGATACAAGCTAATTTTGTACGATGCGTTATTTCTTCTCGTAAAGAGTTTCCAATGCGTACGTATATGTCTTTACTCTGCAAAATTGTATTTCCTTATGAAGTGGTATTCTTACATATCCTTTCCAGAGAAAACTGTCCTGTGCCTTCTCTTTTGAGGCTACACACTTAGACATACACGCAACATGAAAGCTTTTCGACTTACAACGTGTTGTTTAGGAAAAACAAGATAATTTCGCACGATGCGGGATTTCCTTAAAACGTGATTTTCTGAAAAATTTTGACGAAAGAAAATTCTCCTTTTGGTTCTCTTTAGATGCTACATGTTAAGACGTACACGCCACAACAATTCTTTTCGAGATACAACGTGTAGTTTTGGAGATACAAGCTAATTTTGTACTATGCGTTATTTCTTCTCGTAAAGAGTTTCCAATGCGTACGTATATGTCTTTACTCTGCAAAACTGTATTTCCTTATGAAGTGGTATTCTTACATATCCTTTCGAGAGAAAACTGTCCTGTGCCTTCTCTTTTGAGGCTACACACTTAGACATACACGCAACATGAAAGCTTTTCGACTTACAACGTGTTGTTTAGGAAAAACAAGATAATTTCGCACGATGCGGGATTTCCTTAAAACGTGATTTTCTGAAAAATTTTGACGAAAGAAAATTCTCCTTTTGGTTCTCTTTAGATGCTACATGTTAAGACGTACACGCCACAACAATTCTTTTCGAGATACAACGTGTAGTTTTGGAGATACAAGCTAATTTTTTACTATGCGTTATTTCTTCTCGTAAAGAGTTTCCAATGCGTACGTATATGTCTTTACTCTGCAAAACTGTATTTCCTTATGAAGTGGTATTCTTACATATCCTTTCGAGAGAAAACTGTCCTGTGCCTTCTCTTTTGAGGCTACACACTTAGACATACACGCAACATGAAAGCTTTTCGACTTACAACGTGTTGTTTAGGAAAAACAAGATAATTTCGCACGATGCGGGATTTCCTTAAAACGTGATTTTCTGAAAAATTTTGACGAAAGAAAATTCTCCTTTTGGTTCTCTTTAGATGCTACATGTTAAGACGTACACGCCACAACACTTCTTTTCGAGATACAACGTGTAGTTTTGGAGATACAAGCTATTTTTGTACGATGCGTTATTTCTTCTCGTAAAGAGTTTCCAATGCGTACGTATATGTCTTTACTCTGCAAAACTGTATTTCCTTATGAAGTGGTATTCTTACATATCCTTTCGAGAGAAAACTGTCCTGTGCCTTCTCGTTTGAGGCTACACACTTAGACATACCCGCAACATGAAAGCTTTTCGACTTACAACGTGTTGTTTAGGAAAAACAAGATAATTTCGCACGATGCGGGATTTCCTTAAAACGTGATTTTCTGAAAAATTTTGACGAAAGAAAATTCTCCTTTTGGTTCTCTTTAGATGCTACATGTTAAGACGTACACGCCACAACAATTCTTTTCGAGATACAACGTGTAGTTTTGGAGATACAAGCTAATTTTGTACGATGCGTTATTTCTTCTCGTAAAGAGTTTCCAATGCGTACGTATATGTCTTTACTCTGCAAAATTGTATTTCCTTATGAAGTGGTATTCTTACATATCCTTTCCAGAGAAAACTGTCCTGTGCCTTCTCTTTTGAGGCTACACACTTAGACATACACGCAACATGAAAGCTTTTCGACTTACAACGTGTTGTTTAGGAAAAACAAGATAATTTCGCACGATGCGGGATTTCCTTAAAACGTGATTTTCTGAAAAATTTTGACGAAAGAAAATTCTCCTTTTGGTTCTCTTTAGATGCTACATGTTAAGACGTACACGCCACAACAATTCTTTTCGAGATACAACGTGTAGTTTTGGAGATACAAGCTAATTTTGTACTATGCGTTATTTCTTCTCGTAAAGAGTTTCCAATGCGTACGTATATGTCTTTACTCTGCAAAACTGTATTTCCTTATGAAGTGGTATTCTTACATATCCTTTCGAGAGAAAACTGTCCTGTGCCTTCTCTTTTGAGGCTACACACTTAGACATACACGCAACATGAAAGCTTTTCGACTTACAACGTGTTGTTTAGGAAAAACAAGATAATTTCGCACGATGCGGGATTTCCTTAAAACGTGATTTTCTGAAAAATTTTGACGAAAGAAAATTCTCCTTTTGGTTCTCTTTAGATGCTACATGTTAAGACGTACACGCCACAACAATTCTTTTCGAGATACAACGTGTAGTTTTGGAGATACAAGCTAATTTTGTACGATGCGTTATTTCTTCTCGTAAAGAGTTTCCAATGCGTACGTATATGTCTTTACTCTGCAAAACTGTATTTCCTTATGAAGTGGTATTCTTACATATCCTTTCGAGAGAAAACTGTCCTGTGCCTTCTCTTTTGAGGCTTCACACTTAGACATACACGCAACATGAAAGCTTTTCGACTTACAACGTGTTGTTTAGGAAAAACAAGATAATTTCGCACGATGCGGGATTTCCTTAAAACGTGATTTTCTGAAAAATTTTGACGAAAGAAAATTCTCCTTTTGGTTCTCTTTAGATGCTACATGTTAAGACGTACACGCCACAACAATTCTTTTCGAGATACAACGTGTAGTTTTGGAGATACAAGCTAATTTTGTACGATGCATTATTTCTTCTCGTAAAGAGTTTCCAATGCGTACGTATATGTCTTTACTCTGCAAAACTGTATTTCCTTATGAAGTGGTATTCTTACATATCCTTTCGAGAGAAAACTGTCCTGTGCCTTCTCTTTTGAGGCTACACACTTAGACATACACGCAACATGAAAGCTTTTCGACTTACAACGTGTTGTTTAGGAAAAACAAGATAATTTCGCACGATGCGGGATTTCCTTAAAACGTGATTTTCTGAAAAATTTTGACGAAAGAAAATTCTCCTTTTGGTTCTCTTTAGATGCTACATGTTAAGACGTACACGCCACAACACTTCTTTTCGAGATACAACGTGTAGTTTTGGAGATACAAGCTATTTTTGTACGATGCGTTATTTCTTCTCGTAAAGAGTTTCCAATGCGTACGTATATGTCTTTACTCTGCAAAACTGTATTTCCTTATGAAGTGGTATTCTTACATATCCTTTCGAGAGAAAACTGTCCTGTGCCTTCTCGTTTGAGGCTACACACTTAGACATACCCGCAACATGAAAGCTTTTCGACTTACAACGTGTTGTTTAGGAAAAACAAGATAATTTCGCACGATGCGGGATTTCCTTAAAACGTGATTTTCTGAAAAATTTTGACGAAAGAAAATTCTCCTTTTGGTTCTCTTTAGATGCTACATGTTAAGACGTACACGCCACAACAATTCTTTTCGAGATACAACGTGTAGTTTTGGAGATACAAGCTAATTTTGTACGATGCGTTATTTCTTCTTGTAAAGAGTTTCCAATGCGTACGTATATGTCTTTACTCTGCAAAATTGTATTTCCTTATGAAGTGGTATTCTTACATATCCTTTCCAGAGAAAACTGTCCTGTGCCTTCTCTTTTGAGGCTACACACTTAGACATACACGCAACATGAAAGCTTTTCGACTTACAACGTGTTGTTTAGGAAAAACAAGATAATTTCGCACGATGCGATGCGGGATTTCCTTAATACGTGATTTTCTGAAAAATTTTGACGAAAGAAAATTCTCCTTTTGGTTCTCTTTAGATGCTACATGTTAAGACGTACACGCCACAACAATTCTTTTCGAGATACAACGTGTAGTTTTGGAGATACAAGCTAATTTTGTACTATGTGTTATTTCTTCTCGTAAAGAGTTTCCAATGCGTACGTATATGTCTTTACTCTGCAAAACTGTATTTCCTTATGAAGTGGTATTCTTACATATCCTTTCGAGAGAAAACTGTCCTGTGCCTTCTCTTTTGAGGCTACACACTTAGACAAACACGCAACATGAAAGCTTTTCGACTTACAACGTGTTGTTTAGGAAAAACAAGATAATTTCGCACGATGCGGGATTTCCTTAAAACGTGATTTTCTGAAAAATTTTGACGAAAGAAAATTCTCCTTTTGGTTCTCTTTAGATGCTACATGTTAAGACGTACACGCCACAACAATTCTTTTCGAGATACAACGTGTAGTTTTGGAGATACAAGCTAATTTTGTACTATGCGTTATTTCTTCTCGTAAAGAGTTTCCAATGCGTACGTATATGTCTTTACTCTGCAAAACTGTATTTCCTTATGAAGTGGTATTCTTACATATCCTTTCGAGAGAAAACTGTCCTGTGCCTTCTCTTTTGAGGCTACACACTTAGACATACACGCAACATGAAAGCTTTTCGACTTACAACGTGTTGTTTAGGAAAAACAAGATAATTTCGCACGATGCGGGATTTCCTTAAAACGTGATTTTCTGAAAAATTTTGACGAAAGAAAATTCCCCTTTTGGTTCTCTTTAGATGCTACATGTTAAGACGTACACGCCACAACAATTCTTTTCGAGATACAACGTGTAGTTTTGGAGATACAAGCTAATTTTGTACGATGCGTTATTTCTTCTCGTAAAGAGTTTCCAATGCGTACGTATATGTCTTTACTCTGCAAAACTGTATTTCCTTATGAAGTGGTATTCTTACATATCCTTTCGAGAGAAAACTGTCCTGTGCCTTCTCTTTTGAGGCTACACACTTAGACATACACGCAACATGAAAGCTTTTCGACTTACAACGTGTTGTTTAGGAAAAACAAGATAATTTCGCACGATGCGGGATTTCCTTAAAACGTGATTTTCTGAAAAATTTTGACGAAAGAAAATTCTCCTTTTGGTTCTCTTTAGATGCTACATGTTAAGACGTACACGCCACAACAATTCTTTTCGAGATACAACGTGTAGTTTTGGAGATACAAGCTAATTTTGTACTATGCGTTATTTCTTCTCGTAAAGAGTTTCCAATGCGTACGTATGTCTTTACTCTGCAAAACTGTATTTCCTTATGAAGTGGTATTCTTACATATCCTTTCGAGAGAAAACTGTCCTGTGCCTTCTCGTTTGAGGCTACACACTTAGACATACAAGCAACATGAAAGCTTTTCGACTTACAACGTGTTGTTTAGGAAAAACAAGATAATTTCGCACGATGCGGGATTTCCTTAAAACGTGATTTTCTGAAAAATTTTGACGAAAGAAAATTCTCCTTTTGGTTCTCTTTAGATGCTACATGTTAAGACGTACACGCCACAACAATTCTTTTCGAGATACAACGTGTAGTTTTGGAGATACAAGCTAATTTTGTACGATGCGTTATTTCTTCTCGTAAAGAGTTTCCAATGCGTACGTATATGTCTTTACTCTGCAAAACTGTATTTCCTTATGAAGTGGTATTCTTACATATCCTTTCGAGAGAAAACTGTCCTGTGCCTTCTCTTTTGAGGCTACACACTTAGACATACACGCAACATGAAAGCTTTTCGACTTACAACCTGTTGTTTAGGAAAAACAAGATAATTTCGCACGATGCGGGATTTCATTAAAACGTGATTTTCTGAAAAATTTTGACGAAAGAAAATTCTCCTTTTGGTTCTCTTTAGATGCTACATGTTAAGACGTACACGCCACAACAATTCTTTTCGAGATACAACGTGTAGTTTTGGAGATACAAGCTAATTTTGTACTATGCGTTATTTCTTCTCGTAAAGAGTTTCCAATGCGTACGTATATGTCTTTACTCTGCAAAACTGTATTTCCTTATGAAGTGGTATTCTTACATATCCTTTCGAGAGAAAACTGTCCTGTGCCTTCTCTTTTGAGGCTACACACTTAGACATACACGCAACATGAAAGCTTTTCGACTTACAACGTGTTGTTTAGGAAAAACAAGATAATTTCGCACGATGCGGGATTTCCTTAAAACGTGATTTTCTGAAAAATTTTGACGAAAGAAAATTCTCCTTTTGGTTCTCTTTAGATGCTACATGTTAAGACGTACACGCCACAACAATTCTTTTCGAGATACAACGTGTAGTTTTGGAGATACAAGCTAATTTTTTACTATGCGTTATTTCTTCTCGTAAAGAGTTTCCAATGCGTACGTATATGTCTTTACTCTGCAAAACTGTATTTCCTTATGAAGTGGTATTCTTACATATCCTTTCGAGAGAAAACTGTCCTGTGCCTTCTCTTTTGAGGCTACACACTTAGACATACACGCAACATGAAAGCTTTTCGACTTACAACGTGTTGTTTAGGAAAAACAAGATAATTTCGCACGATGCGGGATTTCCTTAAAACGTGATTTTCTGAAAAATTTTGACGAAAGAAAATTCTCCTTTTGGTTCTCTTTAGATGCTACATGTTAAGACGTACACGCCACAACACTTCTTTTCGAGATACAACGTGTAGTTTTGGAGATACAAGCTATTTTTGTACGATGCGTTATTTCTTCTCGTAAAGAGTTTCCAATGCGTACGTATATGTCTTTACTCTGCAAAACTGTATTTCCTTATGAAGTGGTATTCTTACATATCCTTTCGAGAGAAAACTGTCCTGTGCCTTCTCGTTTGAGGCTACACACTTAGACATACCCGCAACATGAAAGCTTTTCGACTTACAACGTGTTGTTTAGGAAAAACAAGATAATTTCGCACGATGCGGGATTTCCTTAAAACGTGATTTTCTGAAAAATTTTGACGAAAGAAAATTCTCCTTTTGGTTCTCTTTAGATGCTACATGTTAAGACGTACACGCCACAACAATTCTTTTCGAGATACAACGTGTAGTTTTGGAGATACAAGCTAATTTTGTACGATGCGTTATTTCTTCTCGTAAAGAGTTTCCAATGCGTACGTATATGTCTTTACTCTGCAAAATTGTATTTCCTTATGAAGTGGTATTCTTACATATCCTTTCCAGAGAAAACTGTCCTGTGCCTTCTCTTTTGAGGCTACACACTTAGACATACACGCAACATGAAAGCTTTTCGACTTACAACGTGTTGTTTAGGAAAAACAAGATAATTTCGCACGATGCGGGATTTCCTTAAAACGTGATTTTCTGAAAAATTTTGACGAAAGAAAATTCTCCTTTTGGTTCTCTTTAGATGCTACATGTTAAGACGTACACGCCACAACAATTCTTTTCGAGATACAACGTGTAGTTTTGGAGATACAAGCTAATTTTGTACTATGCGTTATTTCTTCTCGTAAAGAGTTTCCAATGCGTACGTATATGTCTTTACTCTGCAAAACTGTATTTCCTTATGAAGTGGTATTCTTACATATCCTTTCGAGAGAAAACTGTCCTGTGCCTTCTCTTTTGAGGCTACACACTTAGACATACACGCAACATGAAAGCTTTTCGACTTACAACGTGTTGTTTAGGAAAAACAAGATAATTTCGCACGATGCGGGATTTCCTTAAAACGTGATTTTCTGAAAAATTTTGACGAAAGAAAATTCTCCTTTTGGTTCTCTTTAGATGCTACATGTTAAGACGTACACGCCACAACAATTCTTTTCGAGATACAACGTGTAGTTTTGGAGATACAAGCTAATTTTTTACTATGCGTTATTTCTTCTCGTAAAGAGTTTCCAATGCGTACGTATATGTCTTTACTCTGCAAAACTGTATTTCCTTATGAAGTGGTATTCTTACATATCCTTTCGAGAGAAAACTGTCCTGTGCCTTCTCTTTTGAGGCTACACACTTAGACATACACGCAACATGAAAGCTTTTCGACTTACAACGTGTTGTTTAGGAAAAACAAGATAATTTCGCACGATGCGGGATTTCCTTAAAACGTGATTTTCTGAAAAATTTTGACGAAAGAAAATTCTCCTTTTGGTTCTCTTTAGATGCTACATGTTAAGACGTACACGCCACAACACTTCTTTTCGAGATACAACGTGTAGTTTTGGAGATACAAGCTATTTTTGTACGATGCGTTATTTCTTCTCGTAAAGAGTTTCCAATGCGTACGTATATGTCTTTACTCTGCAAAACTGTATTTCCTTATGAAGTGGTATTCTTACATATCCTTTCGAGAGAAAACTGTCCTGTGCCTTCTCGTTTGAGGCTACACACTTAGACATACCCGCAACATGAAAGCTTTTCGACTTACAACGTGTTGTTTAGGAAAAACAAGATAATTTCGCACGATGCGGGATTTCCTTAAAACGTGATTTTCTGAAAAATTTTGACGAAAGAAAATTCTCCTTTTGGTTCTCTTTAGATGCTACATGTTAAGACGTACACGCCACAACAATTCTTTTCGAGATACAACGTGTAGTTTTGGAGATACAAGCTAATTTTGTACGATGCGTTATTTCTTCTCGTAAAGAGTTTCCAATGCGTACGTATATGTCTTTACTCTGCAAAATTGTATTTCCTTATGAAGTGGTATTCTTACATATCCTTTCCAGAGAAAACTGTCCTGTGCCTTCTCTTTTGAGGCTACACACTTAGACATACACGCAACATGAAAGCTTTTCGACTTACAACGTGTTGTTTAGGAAAAACAAGATAATTTCGCACGATGCGGGATTTCCTTAAAACGTGATTTTCTGAAAAATTTTGACGAAAGAAAATTCTCCTTTTGGTTCTCTTTAGATGCTACATGTTAAGACGTACACGCCACAACAATTCTTTTCGAGATACAACGTGTAGTTTTGGAGATACAAGCTAATTTTGTACTATGCGTTATTTCTTCTCGTAAAGAGTTTCCAATGCGTACGTATATGTCTTTACTCTGCAAAACTGTATTTCCTTATGAAGTGGTATTCTTACATATCCTTTCGAGAGAAAACTGTCCTGTGCCTTCTCTTTTGAGGCTACACACTTAGACATACACGCAACATGAAAGCTTTTCGACTTACAACGTGTTGTTTAGGAAAAACAAGATAATTTCGCACGATGCGGGATTTCCTTAAAACGTGATTTTCTGAAAAATTTTGACGAAAGAAAATTCTCCTTTTGGTTCTCTTTAGATGCTACATGTTAAGACGTACACGCCACAACAATTCTTTTCGAGATACAACGTGTAGTTTTGGAGATACAAGCTAATTTTGTACGATGCGTTATTTCTTCTCGTAAAGAGTTTCCAATGCGTACGTATATGTCTTTACTCTGCAAAACTGTATTTCCTTATGAAGTGGTATTCTTACATATCCTTTCGAGAGAAAACTGTCCTGTGCCTTCTCTTTTGAGGCTTCACACTTAGACATACACGCAACATGAAAGCTTTTCGACTTACAACGTGTTGTTTAGGAAAAACAAGATAATTTCGCACGATGCGGGATTTCCTTAAAACGTGATTTTCTGAAAAATTTTGACGAAAGAAAATTCTCCTTTTGGTTCTCTTTAGATGCTACATGTTAAGACGTACACGCCACAACAATTCTTTTCGAGATACAACGTGTAGTTTTGGAGATACAAGCTAATTTTGTACTATGCGTTATTTCTTCTCGTAAAGAGTTTCCAATGCGTACGTATATGTCTTTACTCTGCAAAACTGTATTTCCTCATGAAGTGGTATTCTTACATATCCTTTCGAGAGAAAACTGTCCTGTGCCTTCTCTTTTGAGGCTACACAATTAGACAAACACGCAACATGAAAGCTTTTCGACTTACAACGTGTTGTTTAGGAAAAACAAGATAATTTCGCACGATGCGGGATTTCCTTAAAACGTGATTTTCTGAAAAATTTTGACGAAAGAAAATTCTCCTTTTGGTTCTCTTTAGATGCTACATGTTAAGACGTACACGCCACAACAATTCTTTTCGAGATACAACGTGTAGTTTTGGAGATACAAGCTAATTTTGTACTATGCGTTATTTCTTCTCGTAAAGAGTTTCCAATGCGTACGTATATGTCTTTACTCTGCAAAACTGTATTTCCTTATGAAGTGGTATTCTTACATATCCTTTCGAGAGAAAACTGTCCTGTGCCTTCTCTTTTGAGGCTACACACTTAGACAAACACGCAACATGAAAGCTTTTCGACTTACAACGTGTTGTTTAGGAAAAACAAGATAATTTCGCACGATGCGGGATTTCCTTAAAACGTGATTTTCTGAAAAATTTTGACGAAAGAAAATTCTCCTTTTGGTTCTCTTTAGATGCTACATGTTAAGACGTACACGCCACAACAATTCTTTTCGAGATACAACGTGTAGTTTTGGAGATACAAGCTAATTTTGTACGATGCATTATTTCTTCTCGTAAAGAGTTTCCAATGTGTACGTATATGTCTTTACTCTGCAAAACTGTATTTCCTTATGAAGTGGTATTCTTACATATCCTTTCGAGAGAAAACTGTCCTGTGCCTTCTCTTTTGAGGCTACACACTTAGACATACACGCAACATGAAAGCTTTTCGACTTACAACGTGTTGTTTAGGAAAAACAAGATAATTTCGCACGATGCGGGATTTCCTTAAAACGTGATTTTCTGAAAAATTTTGACGAAAGAAAATTCTCCTTTTGGTTCTCTTTAGATGCTACATGTTAAGACGTACACGCCACAACAATTCTTTTCGAGATACAACGTGTAGTTTTGGAGATACAAGCTAATTTTGTACGATGCGTTATTTCTTCTCGTAAAGAGTTTCCAATGCGTACGTATATGTCTTTACTCTGCAAAACTGTATTTCCTTATGAAGTGGTATTCTTACATATCCTTTCGAGAGAAAACTGTCCTGTGCCTTCTCTTTTGAGGCTACACACTTAGACATACACGCAACATGAAAGCTTTTCGACTTACAACGTGTTGTTTAGGAAAAACAAGATAATTTCGCACGATGCGGGATTTCCTTAAAACGTGATTTTCTGAAAAATTTTGACGAAAGAAAATTCTCCTTTTGGTTCTCTTTAGATGCTACATGTTAAGACGTACACGCCACAACAATTCTTTTCGAGATACAACGTGTAGTTTTGGAGATACAAGCTAATTTTGTACTATGCGTTATTTCTTCTTGTAAAGAGTTTCCAATGCGTACGTATATGTCTTTACTCTGCAAAACTGTATTTCCTTATGAAGTGGTATTCTTACATATCCTTTCGAGAGAAAACTGTCCTGTGCCTTCTCTTTTGAGGCTACACACTTAGACATACCCGCAACATGAAAGCTTTTCGACTTACAACGTGTTGTTTAGGAAAAACAAGATAATTTCGCACGATGCGGGATTTCCTTAAAACGTGATTTTCTGAAAAATTTTGACGAAAGAAAATTCTCCTTTTGGTTCTCTTTAGATGCTACATGTTAAGACGTACACGCCACAACAATTCTTTTCGAGATACAACGTGTAGTTTTGGAGATACAAGCTAATTTTGTACTATGCGTTATTTCTTCTCGTAAAGAGTTTCCAATGCGTACGTATATGTCTTTACTCTGCAAAATTGTATTTCCTTATGAAGTGGTATTCTTACATATCCTTTCCAGAGAAAACTGTCCTGTGCCTTCTCTTTTGAGGCTACACACTTAGACATACACGCAACATGAAAGCTTTTCGACTTACAACGTGTTGTTTAGGAAAAACAAGATAATTTCGCACGATGCGGGATTTCCTTAAAACGTGATTTTCTGAAAAATTTTGACGAAAGAAAATTCTCCTTTTGGTTCTCTTTAGATGCTATATGTTAAGACGTACACGCCACAACAATTCTTTTCGAGATACAACGTGTAGTTTTGGAGATACAAGCTAATTTTGTACTATGCGTTATTTCTTCTCGTAAAGAGTTTCCAATGCGTACGTATATGTCTTTACTCTGCAAAACTGTATTTCCTTATGAAGTGGTATTCTTACATATCCTTTCGAGAGAAAACTGTCCTGTGCCTTCTCTTTTGAGGCTACACACTTAGACATACACGCAACATGAAAGCTTTTCGACTTACAACGTGTTGTTTAGAAAAAACAAGATAATTTCGCACGATGCGGGATTTCCTTAAAACGTGATTTTCTGAAAAATTTTGACGAAAGAAAATTCTCCTTTTGGTTCTCTTTAGATGCTACATGTTAAGACGTACACGCCACAACAATTCTTTTCGAGATACAACGTGTAGTTTTGGAGATACAAGCTAATTTTGTACGATGCGTTATTTCTTCTCGTAAAGAGTTTCCAATGCGTACGTATATGTCTTTACTCTGCAAAACTGTATTTCCTTATGAAGTGGTATTCTTACATATCCTTTCGAGAGAAAACTGTCCTGTGCCTTCTCTTTTGAGGCTACACACTTAGACATACACGCAACATGAAAGCTTTTCGACTTACAACGTGTTGTTTAGGAAAAACAAGATAATTTCGCACGATGCGGGATTTCCTTAAAACGTGATTTTCTGAAAAATTTTGACGAAAGAAAATTCTCCTTTTGGTTCTCTTTAGATGCTACATGTTAAGACGTACACGCCACAACAATTCTTTTCGAGATACAACGTGTAGTTTTGGAGATACAAGCTAATTTTGTACTATGCGTTATTTCTTCTCGTAAAGAGTTTCCAATGCGTACGTATATGTCTTTACTCTGCAAAACTGTATTTCCTTATGAAGTGGTATTCTTACATATCCTTTCGTGAGAAAACTGTCCTGTGCCTTCTCTTTTGAGGCTACACACTTAGACATACACGCAACATGAAAGCTTTTCGACTTACAACGTGTTGTTTAGGAAAAACAAGATAATTTCGCACGATGCGGGATTTCCTTAAAACGTGATTTTCTGAAAAATTTTGACGAAAGAAAATTCTCCTTTTGGTTCTCTTTAGATGCTACATGTTAAGACGTACACGCCACAACAATTCTTTTCGAGATACAACGTGTAGTTTTGGAGATACAAGCTAATTTTGTACTATGCGTTATTTCTTCTCGTAAAGAGTTTCCAATGCGTACGTATATGTCTTTACTCTGCAAAACTGTATTTCCTCATGAAGTGGTATTCTTACATATCCTTTCGAGAGAAAACTGTCCTGTGCCTTCTCTTTTGAGGCTACACAATTAGACAAACACGCAACATGAAAGCTTTTCGACTTACAACGTGTTGTTTAGGAAAAACAAGATAATTTCGCACGATGCGGGATTTCCTTAAAACGTGATTTTCTGAAAAATTTTGACGAAAGAAAATTCTCCTTTTGGTTCTCTTTAGATGCTACATGTTAAGACGTACACGCCACAACAATTCTTTTCGAGATACAACGTGTAGTTTTGGAGATACAAGCTAATTTTGTACTATGCGTTATTTCTTCTCGTAAAGAGTTTCCAATGCGTACGTATATGTCTTTACTCTGCAAAACTGTATTTCCTTATGAAGTGGTATTCTTACATATCCTTTCGAGAGAAAACTGTCCTGTGCCTTCTCTTTTGAGGCTACACACTTAGACAAACACGCAACATGAAAGCTTTTCGACTTACAACGTGTTGTTTAGGAAAAACAAGATAATTTCGCACGATGCGGGATTTCCTTAAAACGTGATTTTCTGAAAAATTTTGACGAAAGAAAATTCTCCTTTTGGTTCTCTTTAGATGCTACATGTTAAGACGTACACGCCACAACAATTCTTTTCGAGATACAACGTGTAGTTTTGGAGATACAAGCTAATTTTGTACTATGCGTTATTTCTTCTCGTAAAGAGTTTCCAATGCGTACGTATATGTCTTTACTCTGCAAAACTGTATTTCCTTATGAAGTGGTATTCTTACATATCCTTTCGAGAGAAAACTGTCCTGTGCCTTCTCTTTTGAGGCTACACACTTAGACAAACACGCAACATGAAAGCTTTTCGACTTACAACGTGTTGTTTAGGAAAAACAAGATAATTTCGCACGATGCGGGATTTCCTTAAAACGTGATTTTCTGAAAAATTTTGACGAAAGAAAATTCTCCTTTTCGTTCTCTTTAGATGCTACATGTTAAGACGTACACGCCACAACAATTCTTTTCGAGATACAACGTGTAGTTTTGGAGATACAAGCTAATTTTGTACGATGCGTTATTTCTTCTCGTAAAGAGTTTCCAATGCGTACGTATATGTCTTTACTCTGCAAAACTGTATTTCCTTATGAAGTGGTATTCTTACATATCCTTTCGAGAGAAAACTGTCCTGTGCCTTCTCTTTTGAGGCTACACACTTAGACATACACGCAACATGAAAGCTTTTCGACTTACAACGTGTTGTTTAGGAAAAACAAGATAATTTCGCACGATGCGGGATTTCCTTAAAACGTGATTTTCTGAAAAATTTTGACGAAAGAAAATTCTCCTTTTGGTTCTCATTAGATGCTACATGTTAAGACGTACACGCCACAACAATTCTTTTCGAGATACAACGTGTAGTTTTGGAGATACAAGCTAATTTTGTACGATGCATTATTTCTTCTCGTAAAGAGTTTCCAATGCGTACGTATATGTCTTTACTCTGCAAAACTGTATTTCCTTATGAAGTGGTATTCTTACATATCCTTTCGAGAGAAAACTGTCCTGTGCCTTCTCTTTTGAGGCTACACACTTAGACATACACGCAACATGAAAGCTTTTCGACTTACAACGTGTTGTTTAGGAAAAACAAGATAATTTCGCACGATGCGGGATTTCCTTAAAACGTGATTTTCTGAAAAATTTTGACGAAAGAAAATTCTCCTTTTGGTTCTCTTTAGATGCTACATGTTAAGACGTACACGCCACAACAATTCTTTTCGAGATACAACGTGTAGTTTTGGAGATACAAGCTAATTTTGTACGATGCGTTATTTCTTCTCGTAAAGAGTTTCCAATGCGTACGTATATGTCTTTACTCTGCAAAATTGTATTTCCTTATGAAGTGGCATTCTTACATATCCTTTCGAGAGAAAACTGTCCTGTGCCTTCTCTTTTGAGGCTACACACTTAGACATACACGCAACATGAAAGCTTTTCGACTTACAACGTGTTGTTTAGGAAAAACAAGATAATTTCGCACGATGCGGGATTTCCTTAAAACGTGATTTTCTGAAAAATTTTGACGAAAGAAAATTCTCCTTTTGGTTCTCTTTAGATGCTACATGTTAAGACGTACACGCCACAACAATTCTTTTCCAGATACAACGTGTAGTTTTGGAGATACAAGCTAATTTTGTACTATGCGTTATTTCTTCTCATAAAGAGTTTCCAATGCGTACGTATATGTCTTTACTCTGCAAAACTGTATTTCCTTATGAAGTGGTATTCTTACATATCCTTTTGAGAGAAAACTGTCCTGTGCCTTCTCTTTTGAGGCTACACACTTAGACATACACGCAACATGAAAGCTTTTCGACTTACAACGTGTTGTTTAGAAAAAACAAGATAATTTCGCACGATGCGGGATTTCCTTAAAACGTGATTTTCTGAAAAATTTTGACGAAAGAAAATTCTCCTTTTGGTTCTCTTTAGATGCTACATGTTAAGACGTACACGCCACAACAATTCATTTCGAGATACAACGTGTAGTTTTGGAGATACAAGCTAATTTTGTACTATGCGTTATTTCTTCTCGTAAAGAGTTTCCAATGCGTACGTATATGTCTTTACTCTGCAAAACTGTATTTCCTTATGAAGTGGTATTCTTACATATCCTTTCGAGAGAAAACTGTCCTGTGCCTTCTCTTTTGAGGCTACACACTTAGACATACACGCAACATGAAAGCTTTTCGACTTACAACGTGTTGTTTAGGAAAAACAAGATAATTTCGCACGATGCGGGATTTCCTTAAAACGTGATTTTCTGAAAAATTTTGACGAAAGAAAATTCTCCTTTTGGTTCTCTTTAGATGCTACATGTTAAGACGTACACGCCACAACAATTCTTTTCGAGATACAACGTGTAGTTTTGGAGATACAAGCTAATTTTGTACTATGCGTTATTTCTTCTCGTAAAGAGTTTCCAATGCGTACGTATATGTCTTTACTCTGCAAAACTGTATTTCCTTATGAAGTGGTATTCTTACATATCCTTTCGAGAGAAAACTGTCCTGTGCCTTCTCTTTTGAGGCTACACACTTAGACATACACGCAACATGAAAGCTTTTCTACTTACAACGCGTTGTTTAGGAAAAACAAGATAATTTCGCACGATGCGGGATTTCCTTAAAACGTGATTTTCTGAAAAATTTTGACGAAAGAAAATTCTCCTTTTGGTTCTCTTTAGATGCTACATGTTAAGACGTACACGCCACAACAATTCTTTTCGAGATACAACGTGTAGTTTTGGAGATACAAGCTAATTTTTTACTATGCGTTATTTCTTCTCGTAAAGAGTTTCCAATGCGTACGTATATGTCTTTACTCTGCAAAACTGTATTTCCTTATGAAGTGGTATTCTTACATATCCTTTCGAGAGAAAACTGTCCTGTGCCTTCTCTTTTGAGGCTACACACTTAGACATACACGCAACATGAAAGCTTTTCGACTTACAACGTGTTGTTTAGGAAAAACAAGATAATTTCGCACGATGCGGGATTTCCTTAAAACGTGATTTTCATAACGTGGTATCCTTACATATTCTTTCGAGAGAAAACTCTCCTGTGCGTTCTCTTTTAAGGCTACACGCTTAGACATACACGCAACACCAAAGCTTTCGAGTTACAACGTGTTGTTTAGGAAAAACAAGATAATTTCGCAAGATGCGGGATTTCCTTAAAATGTGGTTTTCTGACAAATTTTGACGAAAGAAAATTATCCTGTGGGTTCTCTTTTGATGCTACAAGTTTAGACGTACACACCACACCAAATCTTTTCAAGTTATAACGTGTTGTTTAGGAGATACAAACTAATTTTGTAAGATGCCTTATTTCTTCTCGTAAAGTTTTAAGTTTTTCCAATAAGTACGTATTTGTCTTTACTCTGCAACACTGTATTTCCTTATAACGTGGTATTTTTACATATTCTTTCGAGAGAAAACTCTCCTGGGCATTCTCCTTTGAGGTTACAGGCTTAGACATACACGCAACACCAAAGCTTTTCGAGTTAAAACGTTTTGTTTAGGAAAAACAAGATAATTTCGCACGATGCGGAATTTCCTTAATACGTGGTTTTCTGACAAATTTTGACCAAAGAAAATTCGCCTATGGGTTCTCTTTTGAGGCTACACGTTTAGACGTACAGGCCACACCAAATCTTTTTAAGTTACAACGTGTTCTTTAGGAGATACAAACTAATTTTTTAAGATGCCTTATTTCTTCTCGTAAGGTTTAAGTTTTTCCAATAAGTACGTATTTGTCTTTACTGTGCAACACTGTATTTCCTTATAACGTGGTATTCTTACATATTCTTTCGAGAGAAAACTCTCCTGTGCGTTCTCTTTTGAGGCTACACGCTTAGACATACACGCAACACCAAAGCTTTTCGAGTTAAAACGTTTGGTTTAGAAAAAACAAGATAATTTCGCACTATGCGGGATTTCCTTAATACGTGGTTTTCTGACATATTTTGACCAAAGAAAATTCTCCTATGGGTTCTCTTTTCAGGCTACACGTTTAGACGTACAGGCCACACCAAATCTTTTTAAGTTTCAACGTGTTGTTTAGGAGATACAAGCTAATTTCTTACGATGCGTTATTTCTTCTCGTAAAGTTTTTTCCAATATGTAAGTATTTGTCTTTACTCTGCAACACTGTATTTCCTAAAAACGTAGTATTCTTACACATTCTTTCGAGAAAAATCTCTCCTTTGCGTTCTCTTTTGAGGCTACACGCTTAGACATACACGCAACACCAAAGCTTTTCGAGTTACAACGTGTTGTTTAGGAAAAACAAGATAATTTCGCACGATGCGGGATTTCCTTAAAACATGGTTTTCTGACAAATTTTGACGAAAGAAAATACTCCTGTGGGTTCTCTTTTGAGGCTACACATTTAGACGTACATGCCACACCAAATCATTTCGAGTTACAACGTGTTGTTTAGGAGAAACAAGCTAATTTTTTACGATGCGTTATTTCTTCTCATAAAGTTTTAGTGTTTCCATTACGTACATATTTGCCTTTACTCTGCAACACTGTATTTCCTTATAACGTGGTATTCTTGCATATTCTTTCGAGAGAAAACTCTCCTGTGCGTTCTCCTTTGAGGCTACATGCTTAAACATTCACGCAACACCAAAGCTTTTCGATTTACAACGTGTTGTTTAGGAAAAACAAGATAATTTCGCAAGATGCGGGATTTCCTTAAAACGTGGTTTTCTGACAAATTTTGACGAAATAAAACTCTCCTGTGGGTACTCTTTTGAGGCTACACGTTTAGACGTGCACCCCACACCAAATCTTTTCGAGTTACAACGAGTTGTTTAGGACATACAAGCTAATTTTGCCAGATGCGTTATTTCTCTCATAAAGTGTTTCCAATATGTACGTATTTGTCTTTACTCTGCAACATTGTATTTCCTTATAACGTGGTATCCTTACGTATTCTTTCGAGAGAAAACTCTCCTGTGCATTCTCTTTTGAGGCTACACGCTTAGACATACACGCAACACCAAAGCATTTCGAGTTAAAACGTTTTGTTTAGGAAAAACAAGATAATTTCGCAAGATGCGGGATTTCCTTAAAACGTGGTTTTCTGACAAATTTTGACGAAAGAAAATTATCCTGTGGGTTCTCTTTTGAGGCTACAAGTTTAGACGTACACACCACACCAAATCTTTCAAGTTATAACGTGTTGTTTAGGAGATACAAACTAATTTTGTACGATGCCTTATTTCTTCTCGTAAAGTTTAAGTTTTTCCAATAAGTACGTATTTGTCTTTACTCTGCAACACTGTATTTCCTTATAACGTGGTATTCTTACATAATCTTTCGAGAGAAAACTCTCCTGGCCATTCTCCTTTGAGGTTACAGGCTTAGACATACACGCAACACCAAAGCTTTTCGAGTTAAAACGTTTTGTTTAGGAAAAACAAGATAATTTCGCACGATGCGGAATTTCCTTAATACGTGGTTTTCTGACAAATTTTGACCAAAGAAAATTCGCCTATGGGTTCTCTTTTGAGGCTACACGTTTAGACGTACAGGCCACACCAAATCTTTTTAAGTTACAACGTGTTGTTTAGGAGATACAAGCTAATTTTGTACGATGCGTTATTTCTTCTCTTAAGTTTAAGTTTTTCCAATAAGTACATATTTGTCTTTACTTTGCAACACCGTATTTCCTTATAACGAGTTACAATGTGTTGTTTAGGAAAAGCAAGATAATTTCGCACGATGCGAGATTTCCATAAAACGTGGTTTTCTGAAAAAGTTTGACAAAAGAAAGTTTTCCTGTGGGTTCTCTTTTGAGGCTACACGTGTAGAAGTACGAGCCACAACAAATCTTTTCGAGTTCCAATTGTTGTTTAGGAGATACAAGATAATTTTGTACGATGTGTTATTTCCTCTCTTAAAGTGTTTCCAATACGTACGTATTTGTCTTTATTCTGCAACACTGTATTTTCTCATAACATGGTATTCTTACAAATTCTTTCGAGAGAAAACTCTCCTGTGCATTCTCTTTTGAGGCTACAAGCTTAGACATACACCCAACTCCAAAGCTTTTCGAGTTACAACATGTTGTTCAGGAAAAAGAAGATGATTTGTCACGATGCGGGATTTCCTTAAAACGTGGTTTTCTGAAAAATTTTGACGAAAGAAAATTCTCCTGTGGGTTCTCTTTTGAGGCTACACGTTGAGACGTACACGTCACACCAAAACTTTTCGAGTTACAACGAGTTGTTTAGGAGACACAAGCTAATTTTGTATGATGCGATATTTCTTCTTTTAAAGTGTTTCCAATATGTACGTATTTGTCTCTACTCTGCAACACTGTATTTCCTTATAACGTGGTATTCTTACATATTCTTTCGAGAGAAAACTCTCCTGTGCATTCCCTTTTGTGGCTACACACTTAGTCATACACGCAACACCAAAGCTTTTCGAGTTACAACTTGTTGTTTAGGAAAAACAAGATAATTTCGCAGGATGCGGGATTTCGTTAAAACGTGATTTTCTGAAAAATTTTGAAGAAAGAAAATTCTCCTATGGGTTCTCTTTTCAGGCTACACGTTTAGACGTACACGCCACACCAAGTCCTTTCGAGTTACCACGTGTTGTTTAGGAGATACAAGCTAATTTTTTACAATGCGTTATTTCTTCTCGTAAAGTGTTTCCATCAAGTATGTATTTGTCTTTACTCTGCAACACTGTATTCCCTTATAACGTTGTATTCTTACATGTTCTTTCGAGAGAAAACTCTCCTGTGCGTACTCTTTAGAGGCTACACGCTTAAACATACACGCAACGCCAAAGATTTTCGAGTTACAATGTGTTGTTTAGGAAAAGCAAGATAATTTCGCACGATGCGAGATTTCCATAAAACGTGGTTTTCTGAAAAATTTTGACAAAAGAAAGTTTTTCTGTGGGTTCTCTTTTGAGGCTACACGTGTAGAAGTACGAGCCACAACAAATCTTTTCGAGTTCCAATTGTTGTTTAGGAGATACAAGATAATTTTGTACGATGTGTTATATCCTCTCTTAAAGTGTTTCCAATACGTACGTATTTGTCTTTATTCTGCAACACTGTATTTTCTCATAACATGGTATTCTTACAAATTCTTTCGAGAGAAAACTCTCCTGTGCATTCTCTTTTGAGGCTACAAGCTTAGACATACACCCAACTCCAAAGCTTTTCGAGTTACAACATGTTGTTCAGGAAAAAGAAGATGATTTGGCACGATGCGGGATTTCCTTAAAACGTGGTTTTCTGAAAAATTTTGACGAAAGAAAATTCTCCTTTTGGTTCTCTTTAGATGCTACATGTTAAGACGTACACGCCACAACAATTCTTTTCGAGATACAACGTGTAGTTTTGGAGATACAAGCTAATTTTGTACTATGCGTTATTTCTTCTCGTAAAGAGTTTCCAATGCGTACGTATATGTCTTTACTCTGCAAAACTGTATTTCCTTATGAAGTGGTATTCTTACATATCCTTTCGAGAGAAAACTGTCCTGTGCCTTCTCTTTTGAGGCTACACACTTAGACATACACGCAACATGAAAGCTTTTCTACTTACAACGCGTTGTTTAGGAAAAACAAGATAATTTCGCACGATGCGGGATTTCCTTAAAACGTGATTTTCTGAAAAATTTTGACGAAAGAAAATTCTCCTTTTGGTTCTCTTTAGATGCTACATGTTAAGACGTACACGCCACAACAATTCTTTTCGAGATACAACGTGTAGTTTTGGCGATACAAGCTAATTTTGTACTATGCGTTATTTCTTCTCGTAAAGAGTTTCCAATGCGTACGTATATGTCTTTACTCTGCAAAACTGTATTTCCTTATGAAGTGGTATTCTTACATATCCTTTCGAGAGAAAACTGTCCTGTGCCTTCTCTTTTGAGGCTACACACTTAGACATACCCGCAACATGAAAGCTTTTCGACTTACAACGTGTTGTTTAGGAAAAACAAGATAATTTCGCACGATGCGGGATTTCCTTAAAACGTGATTTTCATAACGTGGTATCCTTACATATTCTTTCGAGAGAAAACTCTCCTGTGCGTTCTCTTTTAAGGCTACACGCTTAGACATACACGCAACACCAAAGCTTTCGAGTTACAACGTGTTGTTTAGGAAAAACAAGATAATTTCGTAAGATGCGGGATTTCCTTAAAATGTGGTTTTCTGACAAATTTTGACGAAAGAAAATTATCCTGTGGGTTCTCTTTTGATGCTACAAGTTTAGACGTACACACCACACCAAATCTTTTCAAGTTATAACGTGTTGTTTAGGAGATACAAACTAATTTTGTAAGATGCCTTATTTCTTCTCGTAAAGTTTTAAGTTTTTCCAATAAGTACGTATTTGTCTTTACTCTGCAACACTGTATTTCCTTATAACGTGGTATTTTTACATATTCTTTCGAGAGAAAACTCTCCTGGGCATTCTCCTTTGAGGTTACAGGCTTAGACATACACGCAACACCAAAGCTTTTCGAGTTAAAACGTTTTGTTTAGGAAAAACAAGATAATTTCTCACGATGCGGAATTTCCTTAATACGTGGTTTTCTGACAAATTTTGACCAAAGAAAATTCGCCTATGGGTTCTCTTTTGAGGCTACACGTTTAGACGTACAGGCCACACCAAATCTTTTTAAGTTACAACGTGTTCTTTAGGAGATACAAACTAATTTTTTAAGATGCCTTATTTCTTCTCGTAAGGTTTAAGTTTTTCCAATAAGTACGTATTTGTCTTTACTGTGCAACACTGTATTTCCTTATAACGTGGTATTCTTACATATTCTTTCGAGAGAAAACTCTCCTGTGCGTTCTCTTTTGAGGCTACACGCTTAGACATACACGCAACACCAAAGCTTTTCGAGTTAAAACGTTTGGTTTAGAAAAAACAAGATAATTTCGCACTATGCGGGATTTCCTTAATACGTGGTTTTCTGACATATTTTGACCAAAGAAAATTCTCCTATGGGTTCTCTTTTCAGGCTACACGTTTAGACGTACAGGCCACACCAAATCTTTTTAAGTTTCAACGTGTTGTTTAGGAGATACAAGCTAATTTCTTACGATGCGTTATTTCTTCTCGTAAAGTTTTTTCCAATATGTAAGTATTTGTCTTTACTCTGCAACACTGTATTTCCTAAAAACGTAGTATTCTTACACATTCTTTCGAGAAAAATCTCTCCTTTGCGTTCTCTTTTGAGGCTACACGCTTAGACATACACGCAACACCAAAGCTTTTCGAGTTACAACGTGTTGTTTAGGAAAAACAAGATAATTTCGCACGATGCGGGATTTCCTTAAAACATGGTTTTCTGACAAATTTTGAAGAAAGAAAATTCTCCTATGGGTTCTCTTTTCAGGCTACACGTTTAGACGTACACGCCACACCAAGTCCTTTCGAGTTACCACGTGTTGTTTAGGAGATACAAGCTAATTTTTTACAATGCGTTATTTCTTCTCGTAAAGTGTTTCCATCAAGTATGTATTTGTCTTTACTCTGCAACACTGTATTCCCTTATAACGTTGTATTCTTACATGTTCTTTCGAGAGAAAACTCTCCTGTGCGTACTCTTTAGAGGCTACACGCTTAAACATACACGCAACGCCAAAGATTTTCGAGTTACAATGTGTTGTTTAGGAAAAGCAAGATAATTTCGCACGATGCGAGATTTCCATAAAACGTGGTTTTCTGAAAAATTTTGACAAAAGAAAGTTTTTCTGTGGGTTCTCTTTTGAGGCTACACGTGTAGAAGTACGAGCCACAACAAATCTTTTCGAGTTCCAATTGTTGTTTAGGAGATACAAGATAATTTTGTACGATGTGTTATATCCTCTCTTAAAGTGTTTCCAATACGTACGTATTTGTCTTTATTCTGCAACACTGTATTTTCTCATAACATGGTATTCTTACAAATTCTTTCGAGAGAAAACTCTCCTGTGCATTCTCTTTTGAGGCTACAAGCTTAGACATACACCCAACTCCAAAGCTTTTCGAGTTACAACATGTTGTTCAGGAAAAAGAAGATGATTTGGCACGATGCGGGATTTCCTTAAAACGTGGTTTTCTGAAAAATTTTGACGAAAGAAAATTCTCCTTTTGGTTCTCTTTAGATGCTACATGTTAAGACGTACACGCCACAACAATTCTTTTCGAGATACAACGTGTAGTTTTGGAGATACAAGCTAATTTTGTACTATGCGTTATTTCTTCTCGTAAAGAGTTTCCAATGCGTACGTATATGTCTTTACTCTGCAAAACTGTATTTCCTTATGAAGTGGTATTCTTACATATCCTTTCGAGAGAAAACTGTCCTGTGCCTTCTCTTTTGAGGCTACACACTTAGACATACACGCAACATGAAAGCTTTTCTACTTACAACGCGTTGTTTAGGAAAAACAAGATAATTTCGCACGATGCGGGATTTCCTTAAAACGTGATTTTCTGAAAAATTTTGACGAAAGAAAATTCTCCTTTTGGTTCTCTTTAGATGCTACATGTTAAGACGTACACGCCACAACAATTCTTTTCGAGATACAACGTGTAGTTTTGGCGATACAAGCTAATTTTGTACTATGCGTTATTTCTTCTCGTAAAGAGTTTCCAATGCGTACGTATATGTCTTTACTCTGCAAAACTGTATTTCCTTATGAAGTGGTATTCTTACATATCCTTTCGAGAGAAAACTGTCCTGTGCCTTCTCTTTTGAGGCTACACACTTAGACATACACGCAACATGAAAGCTTTTCGACTTACAACGTGTTGTTTAGGAAAAACAAGATAATTTCGCACGATGCGGGATTTCCTTAAAACGTGATTTTCATAACGTGGTATCCTTACATATTCTTTCGAGAGAAAACTCTCCTGTGCGTTCTCTTTTAAGGCTACACGCTTAGACATACACGCAACACCAAAGCTTTCGAGTTACAACGTGTTGTTTAGGAAAAACAAGATAATTTCGCAAGATGCGGGATTTCCTTAAAATGTGGTTTTCTGACAAATTTTGACGAAAGAAAATTATCCTGTGGGTTCTCTTTTGATGCTACAAGTTTAGACGTACACACCACACCAAATCTTTTCAAGTTATAACGTGTTGTTTAGGAGATACAAACTAATTTTGTAAGATGCCTTATTTCTTCTCGTAAAGTTTTAAGTTTTTCCAATAAGTACGTATTTGTCTTTACTCTGCAACACTGTATTTCCTTATAACGTGGTATTTTTACATATTCTTTCGAGAGAAAACTCTCCTGGGCATTCTCCTTTGAGGTTACAGGCTTAGACATACACGCAACACCAAAGCTTTTCGAGTTAAAACGTTTTGTTTAGGAAAAACAAGATAATTTCTCACGATGCGGAATTTCCTTAATACGTGGTTTTCTGACAAATTTTGACCAAAGAAAATTCGCCTATGGGTTCTCTTTTGAGGCTACACGTTTAGACGTACAGGCCACACCAAATCTTTTTAAGTTACAACGTGTTCTTTAGGAGATACAAACTAATTTTTTAAGATGCCTTATTTCTTCTCGTAAGGTTTAAGTTTTTCCAATAAGTACGTATTTGTCTTTACTGTGCAACACTGTATTTCCTTATAACGTGGTATTCTTACATATTCTTTCGAGAGAAAACTCTCCTGTGCATTCTCTTTTGAGGCTACACGCTTAGACATACACGCAACACCAAAGCTTTTCGAGTTAAAACGTTTGGTTTAGAAAAAACAAGATAATTTCGCACTATGCGGGATTTCCTTAATACGTGGTTTTCTGACATATTTTGACCAAAGAAAATTCTCCTATGGGTTCTCTTTTCAGGCTACACGTTTAGACGTACAGGCCACACCAAATCTTTTTAAGTTTCAACGTGTTGTTTAGGAGATACAAGCTAATTTCTTACGATGCGTTATTTCTTCTCGTAAAGTTTTTTCCAATATGTAAGTATTTGTCTTTACTCTGCAACACTGTATTTCCTAAAAACGTAGTATTCTTACACATTCTTTCGAGAAAAATCTCTCCTTTGCGTTCTCTTTTGAGGCTACACGCTTAGACATACACGCAACACCAAAGCTTTTCGAGTTACAACGTGTTGTTTAGGAAAAACAAGATAATTTCGCACGATGCGGGATTTCCTTAAAACATGGTTTTCTGACAAATTTTGACGAAAGAAAATACTCCTGTGGGTTCTCTTTTGAGGCTACACATTTAGACGTACATGCCACACCAAATCATTTCGAGTTACAACGTGTTGTTTAGGAGAAACAAGCTAATTTTTTACGATGCGTTATTTCTTCTCATAAAGTTTTAGTGTTTCCATTACGTACATATTTGCCTTTACTCTGCAACACTGTATTTCCTTATAACGTGGTATTCTTGCATATTCTTTCGAGAGAAAACTCTCCTGTGCGTTCTCCTTTGAGGCTACAAGCTTAGACATACACCCAACTCCAAAGCTTTTCGAGTTACAACATGATGTTCAGGAAAAAGAAGATGATTTGGCACGATGCGGGATTTCCTTAAAACGTGGTTTTCTGAAAAATTTTGACGAAAGAAAATTCTCCTGTGGGTTCTCTTTTGAGGCTACACGTTTAGACGTACACGCCGCACCAAATCTTTTCGAGTTACAACGTTTTGTTTAGGAGATACAAGCTAATTTTCTACGATGCGTTACTTCTTCTCGTAAAGTGTTTCCAATATGTACATATTTGTCTGCTCTGCAACACTGTATTTCCTTATAACGTGGTATTCTTACATATTATTTCGAGAGAAAACTATCCTGTGCGTTCTCTTTTGAGGCTACACACTTAGACATACAGGCAACACCAAAGCTTTTCGAGTTACAACATGTTGTTTAGGAAAAACAAGATAATTTCGCACGATGCAGGATTTCCTTAAAACGTGGTTTTCTGACAAATTTTGACGAAAGAAAATTCTCCTGTCGGTTCACTTTTGGGGCTACACATTTAGACGTACACGCCACACCAAATCCTTTAGAGTTACCACGTGTTGTTTAGGAGATACAAGCTAATTTTGTATGATGCGTTATTTCTTCTCGTAAAGTGTTTCCAATACGTACGTATTTGTCTTTACTCTGCAACACTGTATTTCCTTTTGACGTTGTATTATTACATGTTCTTTTGAGAGAAAACTCTCCTGTGCATTGTCTTTAGAGGCAACATGCTCAGACATACACGCAACACCAAAGCTTTTCGAGTTACAACGTGTTGTTTAGGAAAAACAAGATAATTTTGCACGATGCGGGATTTCCTTAAAACGTGGTTCTTTGACAAATTTTGACGAAAAAAAGTTCTGCTGTTGGTTCTCTTTTGAGGCTACAAGTGTAGAAGTACGAGCCACACCAAATATTTTCGAGTTATAACGTGTTGTTTAGGAGATACAAGCAAATTTTGTACGATGCGTTATTTCTTCCCTAAATTGTTTCCAATATGTCGTTATTTATCTTTACTCTGCAACACTGTATTTTCTTATAACGTGGTATTCTTACATATTCTTTCGAGGGAAAACTCTCCTGTGCATGCTCTTTTGAGGCTACACGCTTAGACGAACACGCACGCCAAAGCTTTTCGAGTTACAACGTGTTGTTTAGGAAAAAGAAGATAATTTCGCACGATGCGAGATTTCCATAAAACGTGGTTTTCAGACAAATTTTGACGAAAGAAAGTTCTCCTCTGGGTTCTCTTTTGAGGCTACACGTGTAGAGGTACGAGCCACACCAAATCTTTTCGAGTTACAATGTGTTGTTTAGGAGATACAAGCTAATTTTGTACAATGCGTTATTTCTTCTCTTAAAGTGTTTCCAATATGTACGTAGTTGTCTTTATTCTGCAACACTGTATTTCCTTATAACGTGGTATTCTTACATATTCTTTCGAGAGAAAACTCTCCTGTGCATTCTCTTTTGAGGCTACATGCTTAGACATACACGCAACACCAAAGCTTTTCGAGTTACAACGTGTTGTTTAGGAAAAACAAGATAATTTCGCACGATGCGCTATTTCCTTAAAACGTGGTTTCAGACAAATTTTGATGAAAGAAAATTCTCCTGTGGGTTCTCGTTTGAGGCTACACTTTTAGACGTACATGTCACACCAAATCTTTTCGAGTTACAACGTGTTGTTTAGGAGATACAAGCTCATTTTTTACGATTCATTATTTCTTCTCGTAAAGTGTTTCCAATATGTACTTATTTGTCTTTACTCTGCAAAATTGTATTTCCTTTTAACGTGGTATTCTTACATATTCTTTCAAGAGAACACTCTCCTGTGCCTTCTCTTTTGAGTCTCCACGCTTACACATACACGCAACACCAACGCTTTTCGAGTTACAACATGTTGTTTAGGAAAAAGAAGATGATTTCGCACGATGCGGGATTTCCTTAAAACGTGGTTTTCTGAAAAATTTTGACGAAAGAAAATTCTCCTGTGGGTTCTCTTTTGAGGCTACATGTTTAGATGTACACGCCACACCAAATCTTTTCGAGTTATAACGTGTTGTTTTGGAGATACAAGCTAATTTTGTACGATACGTTAATTCTTCTCATAAAGTGTTTCCAATACATACGTATTTGTCTTTACTCTGCAACACTGTATTTCCTTATAACGTGGTATTCTTACATATTCTTTCGAGAGAAAAGTATCCTGTGCGTTCCCTTTTGAGGCTGCACACTTAGACATACAGGCAACATCAATGCTTTTAGAGTTACAACGTGTTGTTTATGAAAAACAAGATTATTTCGCACGATGCGGGATTTCCTTAAAACGTGGTTTTCTGACAAATTTTGACGAATGAAAATTCTCCTGTGGGTTCTCTTTTGAGGCTCCACGTTTAGACATACACGCCACACCAAATCCTTTCGAGTTACCACGTGTTGCTTAGGAGATACAAGCTAATTTTCTACGATGCGTTATTTCTTCTCGTAAAGTGTTTCCAGTAATTACGTATTTGTCTTTACTCTGCAACACTGTATTTCCTTATAACGTTGTATTCTTACATGTTATTTCGAGAGAAAACTCTCCTGTGCGTTCTCTTTAGAGGCTACAGGCTTAGACATACACGAAACACCAAAGCTTTTTGAGTTACAACATGTTGTTTATGAAAAACAAGATAATTTTGCACGATGCGGGATTTCCTTAAAACGTGGTTTTCTGACAAATTTTGACGAAAGAAAGTTATCCTGTGGTTTCTCTTTTGAGGGTACACGTGTAGACGTACGAGCCACACTAAATCTTTTCGAGTTACAACGTGTTGTTTAGGAGATACAAGCAAATTTTGTAAGATGCGTTATTTCTTCTCCTAAGTGTTTCCAATATGTCCTTATTTGCCTTTACTCTGCAACATTGTATTTCCATATAACGTGGTATTCTTACATATTATTTCGAGGGAAAACGCTCCTGTGCGTTCTCTTTTGAGGCTACACGTTTAGACATACACGCAACGCCAAAGCTTTTCGAGTTACAACGTGTTGTTAAGGAAAAACAAGATAATTTCGCACGATGCGAGATTTCCATAAAACGTTGTTTTCTGAAAAATTTTGATGAAAGAAAGTTCTCCTGTGGGTTCTCTTTTGAGGCTACACTTCTAGAGGTACGAGCCACACTAAATCTTTTCGAGTTACAAAGTGTTCTTTAGGAGATACAAGCTAATTTTGGACGATGCGTTATTTCTTCTCTTAAAGTGTTTCCAATATGTACGTAGTTGTCTTTACTCTGCAACACTGTATTTCCTTATAACATGGTATTCCTACATATTCTTTCAAGAGAAAACTCTCCTGTGCGTTCTCTTTTGAGGCTACAAGCTTAGACATACACGCAACACCAAAGCTTTTCGATTTACAACGTGTTGTTTAGGAAAAACAAGATAATTTCGCACGATGCGAGATTTCCTTTAAACGTGGTTTCTGACAAATTTTGATGAAAGAAAATTCTCCTGTGGGTTCTCTTTTGAGGCTAAACGTTTAGACATACACGTCACACCAAATCTTTTCGAGTTACAACGTGTTGTTTAGGAGATACAAGCTAATTTTTTACGATCCATTCTTCCTTCTCATAAAGTGTTTCTAATATGTACTTATTTGTCTTTACTCTGCAAAATTGTATTTCCTTATAACGTGGTATTCTTACATATTCTTTCGAGAGAAAACTCTCCTGTGC
Source organism: Apodemus sylvaticus (assembly GCF_947179515.1). Lineage (NCBI taxonomy): Eukaryota > Metazoa > Chordata > Mammalia > Rodentia > Muridae > Apodemus > Apodemus sylvaticus. The sequence continues at coordinate 6,765 of NW_026263136.1, read as the reverse complement.
CTTCTCTTTTGAGGCTCCATGCTTACACATACACGCAACACCAAAGCTTTTCAAGTTACAACATGTTGTTTAGGAAAAAGAAGATGATTTCGCACGATGGGGATTTCCTTAACACGTGGTTTTCTGAAAAATTTTGACGAAAGAAAATTCTCCTTTGGGTTCTCTTTTGAGGCTACATGTTTAGACGTACACGCCACACCAAATCTGTTCGAGTTACAACGTATTGTTTAGGAGATAAAAGCTAATTTTTTACAATGCGTTAATTCTTCTCATAAAGTGTTTCCATTACATACATATTTGTCTTTACTCTGCAATATTGTATTTCCTTATAACGTGGTATTCTTACATATTCTTTCAATAGAAAACTGTCCTGTGCGTTCTCCTTTGAGGCCACACGTTTAGACATACACGCAACATCAAAGCTTTTCGACTTACAACGTGTTGTTTAGGAAAAACAAGATAATTTCGCACAATGCGAGATTTCCTTAAAACGTGGTTTTCTGAGAAATTTTGACGAAAGAAAATTCTCCTGTGGGTTCTCTTTTGAGGCTACACGTTTCAACTTACACGCCACACCAAATCCTTCGAGTTACAATGTGTTGTTTAGGAAATACAAGCTAATTTTTTAAGATGTATTATTCCTTCTCGTAAAGTGTTTCCAATAAGTTAGTATCTGTCTTTACTCTGCAACACTGTATTTCCTTATAACGTGGTATTCTTACATATTCTTTCGAGAGAATACTCTCCTGTGCCTTCTCTTTTGAGGCTACACGCTTAGACATACACGCAACACCAAAGCTTTTCGAGTTACAACGTGTTGTTTAGGAAGAACAAGATAATTTCGCACGATGCGGGATTTCCTTAAAACGTGGTTTTCTGAAAAATTTTGACGAAAGAAAATTCTTCTGTGGGTTCTCTTTTGAGGCTACATGTTTAGATGTACACGCCACAACAAATCCTTTCGAGTTACAACGTTTTGTTTAGGAGATACAAGCTAATTTTGTAAGATGCGTTAATTCTTCTCATAAAGTGTTTCCAACACGTACGAATTTGTCTTTACTCTGCAACACTGTATTTCCTTATAACATGGTATTCTTACATATTCTTTCGAGGGAAAACTCTCCTGTGCATTCTCTTTCGAGGCTACACGCTTAGACAAACACACAACACCAAAGCTTTTCGAGTTACAACGTGTTGTTTAGGAAAAAACAAGATAATTTCGCATGATGCGAGATTTCCATAAATCGTGGTTTTCTGAAAAATTTTAACGAAAGAATTTCCTCCTGTGGGTTCTCTTTTGAGGCTACACTTGTAGAGGTATGAGCCACACCAAATCTTTTCGAGTTACAAAGTTTTGTTTAGGAGATACAAGCTAATTTTGTACGATGCGTTATTTCTTCTCTTAACGTGTTTCCAATATGTACGTATTTGTCTTTACTCTGCAACACTGTATTTCCTTATAACGTGGTATTCCTACATTTTCTTTCGAGAGAAAACTCTCCTGTGCGTTCTCTTTTGAGGCTACACGCTTAGACATACACGCAACACCAAAGCTTTTCGATTTACAACGTGTTGTTTATGAAAAACAAGATAATTTCACAGGATGCGAGATTTCCTTAAAACGTGGTTTCTGACAAATTTTGATGAAAGAAAATTCTTGGGCCTGGGAGCGGCGGCAGCAGCAGCAGTAGCAGCAGCAGCGGCTGGTCCAGAGGAAGGGCCATCAGCAGTAGAACCAAGCGGACAGGGTCCAGGCAGACCCGGTACCCACGACCACTGGCCATCGCTGGCCAGCCAGGCTACAAGCAGCGGCGGATTTACGGTGCCTTTCACCACACGGAAGCCACATCAGAACTCTGCCTCCCGCCAGTCAGTTACGTGGGCTCCATATTGGTTCTCGGTCGCCAGAGAAATCAGATTGAGGTACACAAATATAACCCGAGAACAACATCGCGGGGGTCTAAGCCCGACGGGCGTTGGCAGGCACCCAGGCCCTGAGCTGATCGGGGGTCCACCGGGGTGCAAACCTGGCCAGGAGGTTTTTTTCCTCCCGGGCCGGCGCGCGCACCACCACCATTTTGCCTGGGGGAAGCCAGGGAGACCTAGCAGGCAAAACCAAACCGGCTAACAGGCATAGCCCGAGGCGGACATAGCAGGGGTCTCAGACGGTCAGTCCCTGGACTGCCCCCAGGCCCTGGGCTGCTCGGTGGGCCATCTGTGTGCCGACCCGGCCAGGAGGTTGTTTATCCGGGCCAGTTTGCGCACCACCACCATTTTGCCTACGGGAAGCCAGAGAGACCTAGCAGGCAAAACCAAACTAGCTAACAGGCATAGCCCGAGGCGGACATAGCAGGGGTCTCAGACGGTCAGGCCCTGGACTGACCCCCAGGCCCTGGGCTGCTCGTTGGGCCATCTGTGTGCTGACCCAGCCAGGAGGTTGTTAGCCCAGCAGACTCTCCCAGCACTCTCAGGGAACTCGCACACGCCACCATCCTAGCCACCTGACACACCCAATTAACACCCACAGCTGAGGGGAACTTTGCACCGACATTGGCCTGCCAGGCTTTTGCCTAGACTCAGGGCCTGAGCAGCTAGGCTAGCCTTGTGTGCACCAACCCGGTTGGGAGTTCTGCTGCCCAGATCAGCCTGGGCGGCAGCACCACATCTCCAAGTCCTGCAAGTGGCTAGCTGGGTTTCCGGGCGGCCAGCTGGGAGAAGTCAGTGTGCTCCAGTGAATCCAGCGGGCCCCAGCAGGAGCCTTCGGGTGCCTGCTTTGGGATCTGAACAGCCTGGGCAGCAGCACCCTGTCTACAAGCAGTGCAGGAGGTAAGCTGTGCACCAGAGGCCAACGGGGAAGGGGCAGCTTGCACTGGTGAGTCCAGCACTGACAAGACAAACTAACACCAGTGAGAACTAGATGGCAAAAGGCAAACGCAGGAACGTCACTAACAGAAATCAAGGCAATATGGCAACATCTGAACCCAATTCTCCTCTACCAACATGTCCTGGATACCCCATCACACCAGTAAAATAAGATTTGGATTTAAAATCACTGGTCATGATGCTGGTACAGGAACACATGAAGGACATACTTAAAGAAATTCAGGAGAAAATGGATCAAAAGTTAGAAGCCCTTGCAAGGGAAACACAAAAATCATTGAAAGAAATCCAGGAGAATACAAAAGCCAACAAGGAGGAAATGCAAAAAACACTTAAAGAAATACAGGAGAACTTTGGTCAACAGGCTGAGGTCATGAAAGACGAAACACAAAAATCTCTTAATGAAATGCAGGAGAACTTTGGTCAACAGGCTGAGCTCATGAAAGAGGAAACACAAAAATCTCTTAAAGAATTACAGGAAAACACAAACATGCAAGTGAAGGAGCTAAGCAAAACCATCCAGGATCTAAAATCAGAAGTAGAAACAACTAAGAAAACTCAAAGGGAGACAACTTTGGAGATAGAAAGCCTTGGGAAGAAATCAGGGGACAGAGATGCAAATATCAACAACAGAATACACGAGATAGAAGAAAGAATCTCAGATGCTGAAGATTCCATAGAAACCATGGACTCAACAGTTAAAGAAAATGCAAAATGCAAAAAGCTTGTAACCCAAAATATCCAGGAAATCCAGGACACAATGAGAAGACCAAACCTAAGGATTATAGGCATAGATGAGAGTGAAGATTTACAACTTAAAGGGCCAGCAAATATCTTCAATAAAATTATGGAAGAAAACTTCCCTAACCTAAAGAGAGAGATGCCCATGAATATACAAGAAGCCTACAGAACTCCAAACAGACTGGACCAGAAGAGAAATACTTCCCGTCACATAATAATCAAAACACCAAATGTTCTAAACAAAGAAAGAATACTAAAGGCAGTAAGAGAAAAAGGCCAAGTAACATGTAAAGGAAGACCTATCAGAATCACAGCAGACTTTTCACCGGAGACTATGAAGGCTAGAAGGTCCTGGGCAGATCTCATGCAGACTCTAAGAGAACACAAATGCCAACGAAAACAACTATATCCAGCAAAACTCTCAATCACCATAGATGGAGAAACTAAGATATTTCATGACAAAACCAAGTTTACCCAATATCTATCCACAAACCCGGCCCTAAAAAGGATAATAGGAAGACAACACCAGTACAAGGAGGGAAACTTCACCCTGGAAAAAGCAAGATAGTAACCTTTCATCAAACCCAAAAGAAGTTAAGCATTAAAATTTAAAAAATAACGTCAAAAATGATAGGAAGTAACAATCACTATTCCTTAATATCTCTTAACATCAATGGACTTAATGCCCCAACAAAAAGACACAGACTAACTGAATGGATACGTAAACAGGACCCTACATTTTGCTGCTTACAGGAAACACACCTCAGGTTCAAAGACAATCACTACCTTAGAGTAAAAGTCTGGAAGACAATTTTACAAGCAAATGGTCTCAGGAAACAAGCTGGAGTAGCCATTTTAATATCAGATAAAATTGACTTTCAAACCAAAGTCATCAAAAGAGACCCTGAGGGACACTTCTTGCTGGTCAAAGGAAAAATACAAAAAGAAGAACTGTCAATCCTGAACATCTATGCCCCAAATGCAAGGGCACCCTCTTTCGTAAAAGAAACTTTATTAAAACTAAAAGCACACATTGCACCTAACACAATAATTGTGGGTGACTTCAACACTGCACTTTCCTCAATGGACCGATCAGGAAAACAGAAACTAAACAGGGACACAATGAAACTAATTGAAGCTTTGGACCAATTAGATTTAACAGATATATATAGAACATTCTATCCTAAAACAAAAGAATATACCTTTTTCTCAGCACCTCATGGTACCTTCTCCAAAATCGACCATATAATTGGTCACAAGACAGACCTCAACAAATATAAGAAGATAGAACTAATACCATGCCTCCTATCTGATCACTATGGAGTAAAAGTGGTCTTCAATAGCAACAGAAACAACAGAAAACCCACATACACGTGGAAACTGAACAATACTCTACTCAATGATACCTTGGTCAAGGAAGAAATAAAGAAAGAAATTAAAGACTTTTTAGAACACAATAAAAATGAAAACACAACATACCCAAATCAATGGGACACAATGAAAGCAGTGCTAAGAGGAAAACTCATAGCCCTGAGTGCCTCCAAAAAGAAAATGGAGAGAGCATACATTACCAGCTTAATGACACACCTGAAATCCCTAGAACAAAAAGAAGCTATTTCACCCAGGAGGAGTAGAAGGCAGGAAATCATCAAACTCAGGGCCGAAATCAATCAAGTAGAAACAAAGAGAACCATACAAAAAATCAACAAAACCAGGAGCTGGTTCTTTGAGAAAATCAACAAGAGAGATAAACCCTTAGCCAGACTGACCAAAGGGCACAGAGAAAGTATCCAAATTAACAAACTTAGAAATGAAAAGGGAGATATAACAACGGAAACTGAGGAAATCCAAAAAATCATCAGATCCTACTACAAGAGCCTGTACTCAACACAACTGGAGAATCTGGAGGAAATGGACAATTTCCTTGACAGATACCAAATACCAAAATTAAATCAGGACCAACTAGACCATCTAAACAGTCCCATAATGCCTAAAGAAATAGAAGGAGTCATAGAAAGTCTTCCAACCAAAAAAAGCACAGGACCAGATGGCTTCAGTGCAGAATTCTACAAGACCTTCAAAGAAGAGTTAACACCAATACTCTTCAAACTATTCCACAAAATAGAAACAGAAGGAACACTACCCAATTCCTTCTACGAAGCCACAATAACGCTGATACCAAAGCCACAAAAAGATCCAACAAAGAAAGAGAACTTCAGACCAATTTCCCTTATGAACATCGATGCAAAAATACTCAATAAAATTCTTGCTAACCGAATCCAAGAACACATCAAAACGATCATCCACCATGATCAAGTAGGCTTTATCCCGGGAATGCAGGGTTGGTTCAATATACGGAAATCCATCAATACAATCCACTACATAAACAAACTCAAATAACAAAACCACATGGTCATTTCATTGGATGCTGAAAAAGCATTTGACAAAATTCAGCATCCCTTCATGCTTAAAGTCTTGGAGAGAACAGGAATTCAAGGCCCATACCTAAACATAGTAAAAGCAATATACAGCAAACCGGTAGCCAGCATCAAACTAAATGGAGAGAAACTTGAAGCAATCCCACTGAAATCAAGGACCAGACAAGGCTGCCCCCTTTCTCCTTATCTTTTCAATATTGTACTTGAGGTACTAGCTCGGGCAATTCGACAACATAAGGAGGTCAAAGGGATACAAATTGGAAAGGAAGAAGTCAAACTATCATTATTTACAGACGACATGATCGTCTACCTAAGTGACCCAAAGAACTCCACTAGAGAGCTCCTACAGCTGATAAACAACTTCAGCAAAGTGGCAGGTTATAAAATCAACTCAAGCAAATCAGTGGCCTTCCTATACTCAAAGGATAAGCAGGCTGAGAAAGAAATTAGGGAAATGACCCCCTTCACAATAGCCTCAAACAGTATAAAGTATCTTGGGGTGACCCTTACCAAACATGTGAAAGATCTGTATGACAAGAACTTCAAGACTCTGAAGAAGGAAATGGAAGAAGACCTCAAAAAATGGGAAAACCTCCCATGCTCATGGATCGGTAGAACCAATATAGTTAAAATGGCCATTCTGCCTAAAGCACTATACAGATTCAATGCAATACCCATCAAAATCCCAACTCAATTCTTCACAGAG